>NC_045441.1:37986042-38005656 GCF_002776525.5 Piliocolobus tephrosceles
TGTACACAGACCTCCTCGCGCTCACATCCGTGTACACAGACCTCCTCACGCTGACACCCATATACACAGACCTCCTCACACACTTATCCATATGCAGCAACCTGCTCCCACACAGGCAGAATGGGTCATACCTTTTCACACCTCCCTTGGAGATGGCTCATCGCCCTTATCCCACCTGAGGTAACATCAGGATCCAAGTTCTTCAAACTGCAACACCTCATTTCTCCAAAGTGATTATGGAGTTTCATAAAACCTACTGTTGAGCTTAGTGTTCTCCTTGAAGCATGGAATGAACATAATCAATCAAAAATATTATCTGGATGGCAGAGGCTACATTGTTCATGTTTTGCCAACCCCCCAGAGCCCTACAGTTATCCTATCATTCATAAACGTGTGTTATTTGTCATAAGATTTTCATAACATCACAGGCTTTTGTATTCATATTATTTTTGACAATCATAATAGAAATGAACATCTTTTAAAATCAAAGAGATCTACCTTCAGATCTTGATTTCTCCACTTTCTATTTATTTCACTTTTGTGATCCTGTTTCCTCATCTAGAAAATGGAAATGATAACAACTGCTTCAGCTTCACAAAAGGCTGGGACCAAAAATTGAGATCATGTGTATGAAATTCCCTGCACACTTCCTGTTACAGAGTAGGTAATTACCAAACTAGAGTTCTTTTGAGGCACAGAGGAAAGAGAACATTAATGTTTACTCTCTCTCCTCATACATTATGTTCTGTAGGGTCTCATTTTGGCAGTAGATCTCTCATAACTAAAATTAAATCCAAACAATTAATTACATTTTCTTCTGCAATGAATTAGTAGAGTCTGATTTCTGAGGCAGTAAATGGAAACCGTAACATAGAAGAGGAATTTAATTATTTAAACGAATGTCATTGTACCTGTACCAGCTTATGAAGTAAGAAAAATTAAGTGGAGAAAAGCATAAACAGTAGAGAGAATCCAAGGAGAGGAAGTAATTGGAGGAAGAAAACACACTAAATGTGTGTTACCAGTGCCAGGGGCTACCTCCCACAGGAAGACAAATGTTTCTTTTCCAATTTCAGTATTTTACTCCATGCAGTCATTCCTCCTAGGCTTGTGTACTTCAGCACATGAACAGTGGGGTTCTATGATTGCTCCCCGAAAATGACCTCATGTGAGGGAAAGTAGTAAGGTGCAGTGGAACAACGAGTAGAGATAGTGTGTATGAGTGGTTGGTCCTGCCACCCTTCTCACCGCACCTAGAGCCATTTTCTGACCCTACTACATTTCAGACCATATAGGTGCCCCAGTCCAGAGAGAAAGAAAGGTAGAAGGAGACTCTTCAAAGGCAGGCATACATTTAGATTTTCTGCTCTGGTACCCATACATATGGGTGTGGTCTTGCCTATGATTTTTTTTTCCTTATGTTTTTTAGCTTTGGCTATGTCATAATTATTATTTCAGGCACTTTGCATGAATACTCTCATTTAATCCTCAAAACTATCCTGTATGTTGGAGTTCTATCCCCATATTATAGCAGGAAAACTGATGCTCAGAAAATTTAAGTCCTTTGAGTGGAATTCAGGCTTTCAGACTTAAAGACCCATGCGTCTGTCATCACTTCAACCCTGCATCAATTTCAGTGCCCAGTCTTTATATTTTCACTCGTGACTGGTTGCATTGCCTGATTTCTCTCCAGTATCCACTTTTCTTCAAGACCTCAGCTCCACTTGGCACCACCTACTGTTCCTCAACAATTGCAAAGAGATACCTCAACCCAAGTGTTTCTGAGCGCACCCTTCCCCATCTCCTCTTACACACTGCCAGCTTCTAGACCCGATTGGGTCTCCAACTGCCTGCTGGAAACTCATAAATTGAATCTTATGTGATGTAGCAAACAACACCTTCCACAACTTTGCAACTGGAAATATAGCAGCAAGTTCCATGCCATTCAGTAAGTAAATTATACACAATGATACCAGAGGATACAAACCAAAAATGCAAGTAGGACAGCCTAGTTTGGCAGAGGGCCCAGTTCACCATTTCCCAAGCATGCCACCCCCTAGTAGTCTGGCTTAATCCAAGAGTCAAATGGGGGTACCTGGAGGAATGGGCGAACTGAGAGTCTTCAGACCATCATCTGTGAATATGAACACTTAACCCCTACATGGGAAATACATGACAAAAAGTTTGAGATTATGTTCCCTGACAAGAATCTGGGGAAAAAAAAAAAAATCCACATTGCTGCCTAAGGCTACATCCATATGTTGGAATATAATTGAGACTAGTATCTAAATCTTATCTTCACCAGTGTTTGAAGGTATGTGGTCCTGGGAAAATTACAGTGAGGGAAGGTAAAGGAGGGGAGTAACACTCCCCATGCCATGCCTTTGTGGTATGAGTGATAAAATGAAAGTAGTAAAATTTACATCATGCATTTCTTTGGAAGCGTACATAAGCTCATGTAATCAAATGTATACAGCTAATGATGATACACGCCAAGCACTTTATGGGAAAGTGTTGACTCCACATCAGAATCAGTCATCCCCAGTCTTATGACTACAGCACCAGTTCATCTCATTTGCCCATGGGGAGCCAGTCAGGGCACCTCTTACAACATATTTTTTTTTAACTGCAGAGTTTCATGCCAGCATGGGGTGATGCATTGCACAGCAGGGGACATTTCCATTGGAAATTTTCATAATAAATCACTTCTGCCAACAGGACATTGACCAGTGCAAGTGAAAACTGTTCCCTTTTGCTTTCTCTTAGAACCTTATCTAGTAAAAGTTATAATTAAGGAAGTTGTGGACAGGAGATCAATTGAGAGGAGTCATGGTTGGAATTATTAATAATGCGCTATCATCAGAGAGTCTTTGTCACTCAGTAGGCATCTTCATCCCACAAAAAAGATGAGCGGGAAACTCCAAGAAGCAGCCAAACACTAGAAAAGCAGCTCTCTCTATTGTTACAGCACCTGCCAACAGCTGGATGGAGGGTGAGACATGGGCTATTTCCTCGAGAAAAACAGGAAGCCGTCAGAATCCAGGGCAAACCTCCCAGAAGCACTCTAATTTCCCCCGTCCCCAAAAAGGGACCCAGAGAAGACACATGGCAGCAAAGTCTGCTGGGCAGGAAAACATGGCCACCAAGGGCTTTCCTTGCTGTCTTCATTCTGCCACCTTTAAGCAGTTACTCCCCAAATTATTTACTCTTATCAACTTCTTCATTGACCACCAATGTGTTTTGTATACATCACTTTCCACTTTTCTTGAACATGTTATCATAATTCTTCCATCAGTTCTTTGGAGTAATTGCTTGAGTAATTAATTTTAGAAATCATAAATGGCAGGTAATAGTTTTTGAATTCTTGCTAATCATAAAATATTTTCTTCTGATGTCACCAGTAAATAATAACTTGGAAGGACATGAAATTTTAGGATTAAAATCCAGCCTTCTTTAGAAATTTGAATATTGATCTGTTGCCCTAAGGCATTTGGTGCTAAGGATGGTAAGGCTGGAGATACTGACTTTCTTCATGTTGCTTGGTGACATTTTTTTCTTTTGAATTAGAAACTTTTGGGATTTTCTTTTTATTTTTAGAATTCTGAAATTCTCCTGATTTAAGATATATCTATGTATGTGATTCCTTTCAATATATTCCAGTAGTCCTTAAATGAGCCCTGCTGACATGAACTCATCTATGTTTCTTTAGTAGGTATTTTTTTTATTTTTTGCTTTATTACTTCTTTTCTGCGTCCTCTGTTCTCTCACTTTGGAGCTCCTTTCAAATGGATACCATGCCCAATATATTACATTTATCCATATACACTTAAGGAATATACAAAAAGTACCCCTGAGTTTCATCCATGGGCTGATGTTTACCAAAAACTGTCCTAAATCATTATTTCATTTTTCTGCAAAGTTCATTAAACTCTCTGGTTTTCCTAATTTTATTAATCACAGATTGGAATAACAAGAATTCTTTCTTGCTTTCAACATTCTAGTCATTTTCATTCTTCATAGCTGCCTGTTCTTGTTATCTGGATGCCACACTCTATAAATCTCACTGCGAGTAATAACTGGTTTTTACTATTTTTGGATAGTTTCTTTCCATTTGATCAGGCTAGCTGGCTTCTTCTAAGTTGTTGATTCTCCTAAAGTGATGAAGGATTATTTTCTTGTTTAAATGCCTATAGAGGTCTGTTTTGATCAGAACCTCCCTCGCTGCTGGCCACCTTGGGTTCGTCTTCTACATAGTCTGCCATCACAGCCCCCACAGGGTGCTCATCCTCTCAACAACCCACTAGGCCAGAGTCCCATCTCTGCATGCAGAGCTTTCAGAGACCCTAGTGTTGCACCCTGGTCACTGTCCTACAAGCTCTCATGTGTCCAGCCCCTGCTGGTGATTTGTGGGGCTATCAGAGAGGTTGTCACTGTTGGGAAGTGGAGCAGGCATTGCTTTGGAGATGGGACTATTTAGACTATTTAATCTCTGAGCTGAATCCAATATTAGTGACCTGAGGTTGACAAGGTATTCTTCCTTCCCTATATGGCTCCTTCCCTATATGGTACTCACATTTCTGCCACCCCACAAATCCCCACATTATGTAGCAAGAAAAGTGAAATGTGGATATGAGAGCTTTTTGCAGGTTGAAAATTCATATTTGTGCTAGTCAGCTCCAGCTACCATCACGAACAACCACAGGCTGGCTTGTTTAAGCAATAGAACTTCGTTTCCCACAGTTCTGGAGGCAGGAAATTCAAAGATCAAGGTGCAGGCTGATTTGGTTCCCCAATAAGGACTCTCTTTCTGGTTTTCAGATGGCTGCCTTCTCCATGTGTCCACACATGGTGAAGATTGAGAGAAAGCAAACTGTCTGGTGACTCTTTGTATAAGGGTTGTAGCCTCATCATGAGGGCATGACCCTCACAACCTCATCTCAACATAATTAGTTCCCAAAGGCCCATCTGCAAGTGCCATCACTTTGGGTGATGAAATTCAATTCAACATATGAATTTTAGGAGAACACAAGCAAGCCTAGAGCAATACCCACCTCTGCCTTTTTGAGTAACCGTGCCGAGGCACACTCTTGCTGCTATGAATTTGAAGGTGTTTTTGTCCACTATTTAAAAAGCTGGTCTTTGTCCCACATTTCCTGAGTGGGTTAGTAGGACACTGTTGGCTTATTCTGGAAGATCAACCTTGATCAGTTTTTTCTGTCCCAAGGCACCATGAGGGAGTCAGCTGGCCTGTGATCCACTCATCCCTTTGTGGGAGGGATGCCCTTGGGAAGGAATAGATGACAGCATACCATCCAGTCCAATCTCCTTGGCAACTGTATCTCTGGGAAAACATTTGCAAGGGGAAAGAGTACTTATCTATAGCATGCCCATAGCAGGATGCTCCCAGTACACAGCTAAGAGATAACCTAGAGTAAATACACGCAGATGACCTGAGACCTGTCTCCTAGACAACGACTCATAGGCACACAGTTGTCTGTGAGATGACCTGGAGATGTTCCATGACTCACATCCTCCTCCTGCTGTGGGAGGTATCCTAAAAACCTCACCTAGAGACCTCATCTACTATTGTGGTCCACAGGTGCATGTCCAAAGGAGGAAGGCAGGATGTGAGGAGCCTCCCTTGATGTCCCAAACTGCTCTTGCCTTTGTTTGATCCTCCTGGTTGTCTGCATGCCTGACATTAGCCCCAGAGACCAACACTGGGAAACTGATTTGTGTGAACCTCATTTGACAACTGGGTCCCAGGTAGCTCCCCAACAAAATCAAAAGTCACAGAAATTCTCAAAATGTATAGCCTATTGATGGCACTCTGTTCTGTTCTTTAGCACTTTTGAGGATATTTAAATATCATTTTTTACATTTGTTTGGTCTCGTCTCTGGGCTCTTTCGAGGGAGGGGCAGTTGAACTATGGATTGAATGTGTCATATTGAAACTGGGGCCTCCCCCATGGTCTTTAATAAGTTCCATAACTTGTCCTCTGCTGGGTGACAAAACAGTTCATTTCAAGTGAAAGCAGAATTTGTCACTTTTATCAGCACCATTTTTGCTAGTCAGAAACCAGTGATATGAGTCAAAATGACACAGCCCTACAATGAGCTAAGGATCAAAGAAATTTTTCATGCTGGAAAACTTAGCAGTGAAGTTCCTAGTGTAGACATAATATGCGCTCAGAAGAAGTCAGAAATAACAAACCAATAACTACGCACAAAATGACTTAGCAGACAAGTGTGTCCCACCTAAAGGTCTGATTTCTTCCATGTTTCAGGACTTCCTCCTAGGGGATTATACCTTTTTCACACTCCTTTTAGCTTGTTATTTTTCCTGGAATCCTTGAAGCAGAGCTGCATTCTGGCCACCCATATAGTAAAATAAAATGAGAGGGAACTCCTTGCAGGATTTGGGGCATGGGAGAAGTTACTTCATTCATTTAAAGGAGCAACATATTTCTGGACACCTGCCAATGCATTACACGATTTACACACATTTTTTGTTTCTTTTTTGTGTTTTAATTAATAAACTTTATTTTTCTGGAGCAGATTTGAGGAAAAATTGAGCAGAAAGTATAGAGTTCCCATATATCTTCTCCCTCCTCCCCCACCCCACAATTTTTCCTGTTGTTAACATTGCATTATTTTAGCACATTTGCTACTGGTGGACTAATACTGATGCATTCTTATAAACCAAAGTCCATAGTTTACACCAGGGCTCACTATTTGTGTTGTAGATTCTCTGGGTTTTGATAAATGCATAATGACATGTATCAACCATTATAGAATCATACAGAACAGTTTCAATGCCCTGAAAATTTCCTATGTTCCATCTATTCATTCCTTCTTCTGAATCCCTAGCAAGCACTGATCTTACGTAGGCTTTTAAGCTTGAATTCTTATAGTTAGTGATACACATTTAAGATTCCTCCTTGTTTTTCCACTGCATGATTGCTCATTTCGTTTTAGCACTAAATAAAATTTCCTTGTGTGGATGCACCACAGTTTATCCATTCACCTACCGAAGGGCATTTTGATAGCTTCCAAGTTTTGTCAATTATGAAGAAAGCTGGTTTAAACATTTCTGTCAAGATTTTAGTGTGGATGTAAGTTTTCAGTTCCTTTGGATTAGCACCAAAGAGCATGCTTTCTGGATCATATGGTAAGAGTATGTTTTGTTTTGTAAGAAACTGCCAAACCATCCTCCAGAGTGACAATACCATTTTGCATTTGTACCAGGAACGAATGAAAGTTTCTTTTGCTCCACAGCCACACCAGCATTTCCTGTTGTGTTAACATTTTAGCCATTTACTGGGTGTATAGTGATATCTCATTGTTGTTAAATTTGCAATTACTTAATGGTATATGGTGTTAAGTATTTTTTCAAATGCTTATTTCCCATTTGTATGTCTTCTTTGGTGAGGTGTCTGTTCAGACCTTTTCTCTTCTTTTTAATGGATTATTTTCTTTCTTATTGTCGAGTTTTAAGAGTTTTTTTGAAGAATTTTGGATATAAGTTCCTTATCAGAGATGTGATTTACAAATATTTTCTAAAAGCCTGTGGTATTTCTACTGTATTGACAGGGCCTGTCATAGAGCAGAAGTTTTAGTGTTAAGAAACGCCAGTTACCAATTTTTTCTTTCATGAATCACGCATTTGGTGATTCACAAAAAAAAAAGTTATCACCATACCCAAGATCATTTGGATTTTCTCCTACGTTCTCTTCGAGGAGTTTTATAGTTTTGTGTTTTACATTTAGGTCTATGACACATTTTGAGTTAATTTTTGTGAAAGGTATAAGGTATCCGTCTAGATTTTTTTTTTTTTTTTTTTTTTTTTTTTTTTTTTTGCCTGTGGCTGTCCACTTGTTCTGGCATCATTTGGTGAAATCATTCTTTTTTACATTGCATTGTTCCTTTTTTACACATTTTAAAAATTAATTCTTTATCAAAACAACTCAAAATTGGTTATTTTATATTCATTTTACAAAAAAAAAAAAAAAAAGACTGAGATACTCAAGTCATTTACCCTTAAAAGTAAATCAATGGTCAACCAGCAAAAGGTTTACCAGGGTGCGAGCCAATGTCTGAGCCTGGTGACCTCACTGAATCAGGTGTTTCCCAATGGGAAGTACTTGGAAAAAATATTCCTTGGAAAGTTAAGTTTATGAAGTAATACATAATTAATCCTTTCTCAGAGATTCAAAATGTGCACTTGCCTAAAGGAAGAAACTTCTGTAAGAGTGTGCAACACAAGATTTTCTGCCTGTTGTTTTAGGTACCAACATTTGCTTCTGCCTTCAACATAACTAACTTCCCATAGAGCATCTTCGGCAGAGCTTGCCCCAAGATAAACACCCTTATTCTATTCTGGTCTCTTGAGGGAAAGGAGTCCTTAAGATGCTTCTCCCTGGCCACAATTTGCTCATCTCTAAAATTAAGAAATAGAGAGCCAAAGGATTATAAATCATGCTGCTATAAAGATACATGCACACACGTTTATTGTGGCACTATTCACAATAGCAAAGACTTGGAACCAGCCCAAATGTCCATCAATGATAGACTGGATTAAGAAAATGTGGCACATATACATCATGGAATACTATACAGCCATAAAAAAGGATGAGTTCGTGTCCTTCGCAGGGACATGGATCCAGCTGAAAACCATCATTCTGAGCCAACTATCACAAGGACAGAAAACCAAACACCACATGTTCTCACTCATAGGTGGGAATTGAACAATGAGATCACTTGGACACAGGGCGGGGAACATCACACACTGGGGCATGTCGTGGGGTAAGGGACGGGGGAGGGAGAGTATTAGGAGAAATACTTAATGTAAATGACGAGTTAATGGGTGTAACAAACTAACATGGCACATGTATACATATGTAACAAATCTGCATGTTGTGCACATTTACCCTGGAACTTAAAGTATAATAATAATAATAATAATAAAAGAAATAGACAATGGAGAATGGAGACTTGGAAGGGTGAAGGTATAGGTAGAGGGTGGTTGATGAGAATTACTTAATGGGTCAAATGCACATCGTTTGGGTGATGGATACCCTAAAAGCCCTAACTTCACTACCAAGCAATCTATGTATGTAACAAAATTGCACCTTGTACCCCATAAATTTATATAAATAAAAGACCAAAAATAATATCTTTTACATTCTCCTTTTGTTCTGACATTCTGAAAAGCCTGTGATATATCATCTGACATTCACGCATTTCTCTACACCAAGGTTTTCTGGACGGACTGTTTTTCTTGCTTATTGAAAAAAGCTGAGTCTGTGAAGATAATGTGAAGGCAGAGAGGGAGGAATCCATCCTTTACCAAATCAGTGGCCCCAGGACACATTCTTCCCTCTGCACAGCAGCCACATTCCCATTAGGGACAGTGGGCATTTTCCCATGCGGTCCATGCACTGCACCTTCAATAAACTGCCGTGGACTATTGTGAAATCACTTTGGCTGCTGCAGTGATGGCTGTGGTGGTGGTGACTGGAGGAGCTGTCCAGGCTCTCTCTCCTTAGCAGTTCTGGAGAGTGGCATCGATCTGGGCCTCCTGCAGAGGAGCTGCCAGCAGCTGGGCAGGCTGTGATTAGCAGCTCCTGAAAGGATCCCTTTCAAGGCTCTGGAGCCCTGCTTGGCAGCCTGCACTCTGTTTGCCTTAATTGGAGCAAAAGATTTATGCTTTCTCACCTCAGAGATTGATCCTTGCTGAGGACCACAGTTACAGAAGTCAGGTGAAAGAGGAGGATGTCCTAGCTTTCTCTGAACATAGACAGAAAATGTTTCAGTTTCCTTTCAGGGTGAAATATTGATGCTCAGCAATGACTTCAAATGCAATTTTAAAACATCTCTTTCAAATTCGGATATTTGTGTGTCAGTTCTGCTCACAGTAGACACCATCAAACACAATTTGCCCTAGGAATCCAAAAACGGAGCTTACAGAGGAATATCAGAATGTGAGGGGTTGTGGGCAGAGACTGACCCTCACAGGATCAGCAACAACGGCTGACACCTCCAGAGCCTCCCAATAGCCAGGAGCAGTTCCCAGCACACCCCATGCGTGGCCTGTGCCTCCCTCACATCCCTAGTGGAAGGTTCTAGTATTGTCCTGTTGTACACTTGTAGAAATGGAAAGATAAAGAAACCTGTCCAAAATCGGTTTCAGTAAATTACAAAGCATGGTTCCCAACACATATTAGATGGTTAAAAGTATTAATTAATTAAATAGTATTAATAGTATGTATTTGAAAATGAACAGACGAACACATCAATCAATGACACAGTGAAATCAATGAATCATTCAAATAATAGGTAGCGCATCATTTAAAATCTCCATGGGGAGAACAGGAATGAATGTGTGCAGTGTTAGTGCACGAGACAGAGCTCCTCATCAAGGCACCAACTCACCAGGATGTTCCCTTGTGGGTCACCAGAATAGCACCGCACCTTAGGGGAACCAGGTCAGAAAGTCGTAAGTGTGGGTGAGTGATGGACACTGAACTAGTTAAAATTGATGTCTGAGTATACGATGGAACAGAGCTGACTGTGAAGGCCCGTCTGGGGCTCTACACTGCATCTGGGGTGAGCTCATGCTTGTGTTAAGGCTGTAATGCTCATTGGGTCTCTATCTGACACATTAGCCACCTGGAATGCAGGCTGATATGGAGGCTTCATTATGGAATGGGCAGAGGTGTGCCTAAGGAATTTGGGGTAAGGGGAAGAGCAGAATTGCATTGAATTCCTTCTCTGTGCTTGGTACTAACATCAAGCAATTATACAGAAAGGCAGTTCTCATTTTGCTCGATCCTGACATGCATCGATTCCGTTTACTATGGCTGATATAATGCTTGTCCCTCCACCAAAATGACTTTGACTTCACTGTTAGCTCTTCAGTTCACACATCCCTACATAAGTACTAGATGTGCATCATGATCAGTGACCAATCAGTTCACTTCTTGCAAAGTCTGCCAGTGGTTTGGCCCTGAACACCTGTTATTCAGGTCACACTTGTCAGGAGCTAGTCTAGCTGGAGACATAGCTGAGTAGCCAGGTGCCTGAGTAGCTGATACAAGGCAACAAGCCAAAATGGAATTCATAATCAAGGCTTTAATCACTTACTGCAATGGCATAAGCAAAAGGCTGAACCAGAGAAAGTGCTGACTCCCCTCTGTTCTGTTGTCTCCCATGGAACGGTGTTTCAGTCGAGGGTCAGCGTAGACATTTTGGGACATCATTTTCACAGTTAAAGGATCTCCAAACAAATGGCTCCTATAGTTTTGCTGACCCAGAGGCTAGGAGGCAAGATGGGGGAGGATTTGGAGTGGAAAAATACTGGGTAGTGAGTTAGAATGGGCAAAAGTGTCTTCAGGGTTTCCCCCTCCTCTGCATTTCTATAAGGAGACCTCAGCGAGGACCTTAGATAAACAGACCTAGCGATGAAATCATCTGGGCTGGCAGTGCAAAAATGCATAAGAAAATGGCTGCCCAGGGGGCATGACACCTTGACTGCAACTCCCTACAGGGTCTACAAAGCACTGACTGCGCAGATGTAGGGAGGAAAACATTCCCCCGAGGCCTGCCAGGGAAAGCCTTTCTAACTGCCTATGGTTTGGCCTGAAAATTTACACATAGGCTTTTTTTTCGTTGTTGTTGTTGTTCTAGAGACAAACTCTGCAATGCACAGACAGGAAAGCATGTAGTTATATTGTCTCTTGTCCCCCAGGATAAACTGGCATGATATTTTACCCACAGGCTTGGTACTAGTTTTATTTTCCTATATGCAACCTTGAAATTCAAAAGACGGAATTGGCCAACAAAGATAAAAGTGCAGCAAGGAAATGGAAAGTGATAATGCTGGAAGTGAAACTGAATAAAATGTAAATCGCGTTGTAGAAGAAATAGCTGACAGAGGAAACGTGAACACTCAGCCTTCGAGAGACTCCAGATGTGCAGTCGGGGAGCTCAGGGACAGAGGATAGTCGACATCAGTGGCAGAAAAAGGACGTCATTTCCTGGAGGAAGGAAGGCTGGCAAAAGATCTCCCACTAAAAGGACTCTCAGAGATGTTTCACAACATGGAAAGCACTAAGGACAAAACACTGGAAGTTGATCCAACCTTGGAAAGGACGATGGCTATCTGCCAAGGCGTGGAAAAGATGCTTGCTCTGTATCGTAATGGATGAAAAGAAAGCAAACACTGTTCAAAGGTTCTTGGCAGGTTTCTAACAAATAAATAAAACCTTATAATTCTCCATGTTTCTGATATTTTAAAGTGTAGTTTACTAAATAATATTGGTTTTACTAAGTTTTATTTTCTCATACGTCTATAAGTGACAGTAAGAAAGTTTTGAATGTTTTGACAAAAATGTTCATATGTCATGAACCAATCATAACTTTTCCATTGATTTAAATTAAGACTGCTTGCACAGTCAGATTTATGGCCTTACATTACCTTGCAAGGTGAAGACTGCCTGTATTACCTGATATCTTTACAGAAAATCTTAAAGTATATTGTATTGTTTTTGCCATGAAGATAGAAGCTAAAGCTCAGAGTAGTGAAGTAAGCTGTCAGAGATCACAGAGCAAGTGAGTGATAGAGCTTAGATCTGAACACTGGTCTCAGTAACACTTCATTTTCTGCCCTAAACAATACCCTAGGAAAGCAGAGAGGAGTCTGCTACCCTGGGAAACGTTAGCAGTGCATCAGATCTGGGGCTAAACATTCTCCTGTGCCAATAAACATGTGATCCAAAACTGCTGGAAGGGCATTCCATAAAAGAATGGCTTCGAGTGTATAGTAATTCCGATAATAAAAAACCTTTAAAATGTATTTAGCACTCCCTCTATATAGTGCGTGCACTATGTAAGGGCTTCACAAGTGTTAACTCTTTTTTTTTTTTTTTTTTTTTTTTGAGACAGGGTCTCCCTCTGTGGCTCAGCCTGGAGTGCAGTGGCATGATCTCGGCTCACTGCAATCTCTGCCTCCCAGGTTTAAGCGATTCCCCTGCCTTAGCCTACTGAGTAGCTGGGATTACAGGTGTGCGCCACCACCAGCCGACTAATTTTTGTATTTTTAGCAGAGACACGGTTTCACCATATCGGTCAGACTGGTCTCGAATTACCAAACTCAGGTGATCTACTCACCTCCACCTCCCAAAGTGCTGGGATTACAGGTGTGAAACACTGCACCTGGCCAGTGTTAACGGCACCTAATGAGGAAATTTCCATATTATAATATTCATTTATAATATTTTCTTTGAAATATACAAATTACATGGTTTTGTATATTTCATATTTGTATTATGTTTTATATTTATGGGAAATGAAACTGAGGGGTGCGGAGGAAATGAATTCACCGCAGGATACGTAGTAGTACCTAGCAGAATGGAGGTGAGGTCTCAGGCCCCAGCTTCCCACCTGGATGCATGTGCTCTGGGCTTACACCCTGTCACACCCTACCTGGCTTTAGTACCCCTCTCTCAAGTGACTCACTCCTCACCCCTCTTCCCTCAAGGCTCCAGTGCCTATCATGTGTTCATTCCTGCCTATGATTCCCTGTTCCTAGGCTTGCTTCCTGATAATTGCCTAGACCTGTCCTGAGTCCTATCCTGCAGATTCCAGATCTGTCTCATTTAATTCCAGGATAGGAGTCTTGTTCCCACACCCATGCCTCTGCCTAGAACCCTGATAGCACTGCTATGAGTGGCTTCCTACCAGAACCCCCATTAGCCTCAAGATGACCAAGGACATGTAAGAGACAAGTTTATTTTAGGCTCTCCAGAAGACAGATTCCTAGCAGGTGTCCGGCACCATGGTGCACCATTTATATACATTATGCAATTCAATTTTCACAGTAACAAGAATTGAGTTTGAGTTTTGTTTGCTCATTATTCTTTAGTTTTTATTTTGATTTACTATTTTTTCTATGGATTTCAGATGCTGTATTAATTCATTCTTGCATTGCTATAAAGAACTACCTGAGTCTGGGTAATTTATAAAGAAAAGAGGTTTAACTGGCTCACAGTTCTTTAGGCTGTTCAGGTAGCACAGCCTCAGGAAACTTTCAATCATGGCACAAGGCAAAGAAAAAGCCAACACATCCTTACATGGCAGAGCAGGAGAGAGAGAGAGAGAGAAGGGGGAGGCGCTGCACAGTTTTAAACAACCAGATCTCATGAGAACTCGCGCACATCATAGGAACATGAGGGGGAAATCTGTCCCCATGATTTAATCACCTCTCACCAGGCCCTCCTCCAGTACTGAGTATTACAATTCAACATGAGTTTTAGGCGGGGACACATATCCAAACCACATCAGGTGCCCAGGAAATAGTTAATAATAACATTGGGTCATGGCATGCACTCATCATTGTTTTGACACAGTCAGCTAGTTTTGTTTAGCTAGTTATTATAATTGTGTATTAAGCCCTAGTATACCCACTACCCCAAACAAAACCCAGGACCTTGATACCCTGACGGCAGCCCATACTGAGCAGACCATGGTTCCTCCCATCTCCCTTTCTCTCCTCACTCAAAGTGATCAACATTCTGAATATCATGTGTGATGGTTAATTTTAGATATCAACTTGACTGGATTAAGAAATGTCTCGAAAAATGGTAAATAATTATCTTGGGTGTGTTTATGAGGTTTTTTCCAGAGGAGATTATCATGTGGGTCAGCATGGACTAGGTAAAGATCTACCTTTAATGTGGGCAGGCACCATGTAATCTATTAGGAACCCGGAGAGAACAAAAATTTTTAAAAGGCCAATGTGTCATTCCATCTCCTGGAGCTGGAATATGCTCATCCTCTGCCTTAGACAACAGAAATCCAAGTCCCCTGGCCTTTCAACTCCAGGTCTTATACCAGCAGCCACGCTGGGTTGTCAGGCCTTTGGTCTCAGAATGAAAGTTACACCCATCAGCTTCCCTGGTTCTGAGGCCTCTGGACTTGGACTGAGCTGCACTACCAGCATCTCAGGATCTCCAGTTTGCAATTGACCTGTCCTGGGACTTCTCAGCCTCCATAATTGTGTGAGACAATTTCCCTAATAAATCCCCTCCCATCTATCTGTATACAGATATATCCTATTGATTCTGTCGCTCTGAAGTACCCTGGCTAGCATTCCATGTCCATCTTGCCCCTGTTTTTTAGCTTTTATATACTTTGATATCATTTTTATGTACTCTCACAAAATGTGGAAATGTTTTGGAAAAAAGGTGGAAATATGTATGTATGTATGTATACACACATATACTCCTACACACAAACATATATGTATTAGTCTGTTCTCACATAGCTATAAAGAACTACCTGAGACTGAGTAATTTATAAAGAGAAAAGGTTTAATTGGCTCACAGTTCTGCAGGCTGTACAGGGAGCATGGCTGAGGGAGGTCTTAGTAAAATTACAGTCATGGCAGAAGGTGAAGGGGAAGCCAGCACATCCTACATGGCTGGAGCAAGAGTAAGAGAATGAAGAGGGAGGTGCCACACACTTTCAAACAACCAGGTCTCGCAAGAACTATCACAAGTACAGCAAGGCGGAAGTCCACTCCCATGATTCAATCACCTCCCACCAGGCCCCTCCTCCAATCCTGGGAATTACAATTCGACATGAGATTTGGGTGGGAACACAGAGCCAAACCATATCTATCTATCATCTATCTATCTATCTATCTATCTATCTATCTATCTATCTATCTATATTTTTAAGATTCACATCTGTTTAATGTATATAAAGCCAAGGAAAGGACCATCTCAAATTCAATAGAAATACTCTCTACAGTTATATGGCGGGGCTGAGGGAGAAGGGATGAGGCTTTAGAACCCACATGTGAATGTGTACAAAAATAATTTACACAACAACCCCCATCTGCAAGGATGGTGCAGCTCTACCATGCCCCTGGGGCTGGCTGGCAGATTGCAGACATAGCACCATTGGAGCCAACCAGTGTGGGCCCCAGGTGCTGATGGGAGTGAAGAGGGCACCAGTCTGGAGGGGAGGACAGCTATAAGGAGGACTTGCTATACATATATTATAATTTTATAATATACATATATGAATTTGGGTGGGTACACAGAACCAAACCATATCAACATATCAATATATCATAGAAAAATATGGGGTTAACCCAAAGAGGATGGGGTAATGATGGATTAACAATATATATTGATATGATTTTGCTCTGCGATCCCACCCATATTCACACAGACATAAACAACATTATTTATGTTATTTAAAATTTTGTATATCAGGCATCATGCCATGTATAATCCTTGGGGATTTTTCATTTATGCTACCCTGCTAGGATTCATCCACAGTTTCATCTGTCACTGGAGTATACTGGTTTGGAATGTAGAAAATTATTCTATTGTGGGAATACACAGCAATTGATTAGTCTACTCTCCAGGTGATTTGCATTCAATCATTTCTAGGTTTTCTCTTCTAAACAGGGAAGCTACGAACATTCTTGCATGTCTCTCAAGTAGTTCCAAGTGGAATTGCAAATGTTAAAAGGTATGTAAGCATTTCGTTTTAGGAGATAATGCCCACCTGCTTCCCAAAGAAACTGCATCAAGCCCAATCCAGCAGCAAAAATTGAGAGGACCTGTATGTCCACATCCCTTCAAGAATTGACATTTGCAGATTTTGTATGTGTGCCTACTGAACGAGTATAAAATACTAAATCATCCTGTTTCTGATTTTCATTTCTCTCTTTACTAACAGTGTCGAAAATCTCCACACAGGTTTAGTGGGCACGTGTGTTTTTATTTTTTAAGACACCTGTTCAGGCCTCTGCCTAACTTTCCATTGATTGCCCATGCTGATAATGAGCCTGTCACCAGAGAAATTGCCTCTGCATCTCACCCTGAATGAGCATGGCTATTTCCAGGACTCTGACTCTGTGATTTCCCCCACTACTCTGATCTATGATGAGCTTTACTGTTTTGAGACTTTAGGGCAAACTGTCTACATACTAAAGGAAACTTCAGGCAGGCAAAGAGAATGGGGAAATTGTAGACCAACCCAAGAGAGGCCCCTGTAATGATGCTGTATGTTAGACATCTGATCAGGTTCCAATGACTGCCTTAGAAGTTTCTGGTGGGTGAACTGGGCAGAATCTTCAAGTTGGGATGACTCTAGACAACATTCAGGTAACAGGAAACTCACGGGGGAGGGGATCCAAGCAATGTTTTTCATGGGCGTACCTTCATCATCTGTAAGCCACGCCACTGGACTGGGATAAAGTTAGGAATACTCCCTTCGAGGAGGGCTGATGGAAGCAAGCCGAGATTGCAGGACCTTCTCTACGTAGGAGCCACAGACCTGGCAGATGTGGCAAAGAAACTGGCTGGAACTGGGGCACGGGGATTAATGCAAAAGTCTATAAAAATATCGGGTTAACACAGAGAGGCTGGGATAAGGATGGGATTAACAAGCTAGCATGTAGAGAGACACTGAGATACAATTTCCAAAATGACCCAGGTCAGACTGGCAGCAAAGAGTCTTCTGGCAGCTATTTTGGGTTCCGGGAGTCATGAGCTGCACGAAGGTCCTGTTGCATCATTCAAAGATCCAATTACTGAAAGACAGAGCTGGGAACATAGTTTCTGTCTCAGTCAGAACTGACTTAGGAGTCACAGTGAGTCTACGCCTCCATGTAGGAAGCCCCTTTGCCAGAAACTATGGTGGAGAAGAGGATTTTATTTTAATGAACATTTATATACTTCATATATTCCAAGCACCTGACTTTGTTCAGGGGAACAGAGTTAAATAAGGTATAGCATCTGCTCTGAAGGTGCCGAATAACATTAATAACATGAATTTCATTTGCGATCAGCATGACTCACTGTACTAAACACTTCACCTGAATTCTTTCACTTAATCCTATAACAATCAGCCAGGCATGGTGATGCATGCCTGCCATCCCAGCTACTTGGGAGGCTGAAGTGGAAAGATCACTTGAGCTCAGGAGTTCCAGGCTGTAATGAGCTATGATTGCATCACTGCACTCCAGCCTGGGTGACAGAACAAGATTCTGTTTCTTAAAGCATAAAATAAAATAAAATTCTGTAACAACCATATAAAGTAAGTACCAATATTTTCCCCATTTTCCAGTGAGGACATTGAGGCTCAAAAAGTTTCAGAAATTTTCCTAAGGCCATTCTGAAAGTAACTGGAGTAGGAGGAATTTGAAACTAATCAGTTAGATCCTAGAGATCACGTGCTTAACCACCCAGCGTGTGTTTCCTAAGCTTCCTTTTATTAGATGGAGCAGGGACTCCCCAGCCTCCTCATCAGGTAACTTTTTGTGCTGTGATGGTAACCACATAAGACTTAACACTAAGTACAAATTCCTTCAGTTCTCATGCATGGTACACATCTCATAACATGGTATACATCTTCAAGTACTATAGAAACCACAAAACCAATAGAACTTAAATTAAACTTGCATGTTAATGAGGCAGGGGATGAGGTTTTGCAACCATAAATCTCATAAAGTTAGTTAAATCCCTTTGAGGAGGGCTCTTCTGTGTCCTGGAGCCCCAGCATCTCCCACCACTTCCTTGTATTTGAGCAGCTACAAAACTTCACTAGTACCTCATACCATGGTGCCATTTGGCCTCCACCAAGTGAAAGCACATTGTTTATTAGTTACTTCACCCCAGTACATTTCCTATTAGCTTGCAACAGTGAAAGAAGCATTCGTGGGTACCAACTCAGTTATAAATAAAAACTCATGGGCACTAAAATTCCTGGCTATGCTCAGGGGTAGACTAGCAATGACCTCTGTTTGGACCTCTAGTGGACCTCTGTTTGAGAAATACCTTATTATGCTTTTCAGCCTCCCTCTAACCCCAGTCCTCGTCAGAAGGCAACAACCTCCCTGTGTGATAAGTGAAGACAGAGAAAAACACAGAATCCATGGGATTGGAGAGGGCACCCGCCCCTCTGCCCATACAGTACAGGACAGTCTTCCTGAAGGTGTGACTACTGGGTCTGGCCCTGGAGAGGAAGAAAAGTGTTTCCCAGGTGGAAGAAATGACATAAAGAAAGGCAATAGGACACGAAGCAGCATCATATGTGCACAAGAGACAAAAGAATATATAATCCACAAAGAGTAAGAGAAAGAGGAAGCCAGAGAAGCTGGTAGAAGACAGATCATGGGATACCTACACCTATATCTGAGTGTCTACATGAACATCACCTACATCTACACCTATATTTACATCTGAGTGTCTGTCTCTACATCTACGCCTACACCTACACCTATATCTGTATATCTACATCAACATAATCTACACCTATGCCAACACCTACATCTGCATGTCTACATCGACATCATCTACACCTACACCTGTATCTACATCTGAGTGCCTACATCTATATCCTCTACACCTACATCTGTATATCTATATCACCATCATCTACACCTAGATCTACACCTACATCTACATCTACATCTGTACATCTACATCAACATCACCTATACCTATACCTGCAACTACATCTACATCTGTACATCCACATCAACATCATCTACACCTACATCTACACCTACAACCATATCTACATCTGAGTGTC
>NC_045441.1:38005666-38013827 GCF_002776525.5 Piliocolobus tephrosceles
ACACCTACACCTACCTCTGCATCTATATATCTACATCAACTTTATCTACACCTACATCTACATCTGTATATCTACATCAACATCATCTACACCCACACCTATACCTACATTTATATATTTACCTCTGCATCATCTCCAGCTCCATATATGCCTACACCGATTTCTACATCCATATGTCTATACCTACATCTACATCAACCTCTATATTTACATCTATATCTATATTCTTGGCCTGCCTATGAACCCTTTGAGAAAAGGCAGGAAAGCATTAGAATTGTCAAGTGCTTTTTCATTTCCTTGTGCACTATGTGTATAAGAAACACCTCTGCTTGGTTTGAAATGGAAAGATCATGACTATGGATGAGGCAGTCGTCCCCCAGTTGCCATGGACATCTACCTTGGTTGCCAGCTCCCTGTATCCTGGCATGGCAGGGCTGCAAGAAGTGCTTGAGTTGATGAGAATAACACAGGACTCTTATTTACCATCACCAGCATTAGCTTGCATTGTGCAGCCACGGTTTACTTGGTCTTTCAAATTACATTCCCACTTCCCTGTGCTCTCATCATTGCAGCTCTCATGGCTACATTCCTTAAAGCAATAACTTTCATTTACAATAATGTTCCTTTAATAGGGGCACGTTGGCCAATATTCATGCACAATCACTTGACATAACATTTTTCATCGAAGAGCCTGTGCCAACATTAAATAGGTGAATTTAGCAAAAGCAGAAAAGCATAAAGAAGAAAACAAACATGATCCGTGAACCCACTTCCTAGAGTAACTGTTTACATTGGGTGTGCTTTTCCCAGAGAAATTCCTCTTTGCATATTGAGAATATATTGAATTCTAACTCTTACTGTTAACATTATAATATAAACATTTCTATATAACTTTGAATACTTCGGAAAATAATTTAATGGCTATGTACTCTTTCTTTATATGTCCTCATATCATTATTGACCATTTCTACTACACTTTGTTCCTTCTTTTCTATTTATTCATTTATTAAATATCCATCGAGCACTTACTTGAATCAGCAAGACATGCAAGGACTTTGTGGTTTTTTTGTTTGTTCATTTTGCTTGTTTGTTTGTTTTGAGATAGAGTCTCACTCTGTCACCCAGACTGGAGTGCAGTGGCTCGATCTCCACTCACTGCAACCGCTGCCTCCTGGGTTCAAGTGATTCTCCTGCCTCAGCCTCCCGAGTAGCTGGGACTACAGGCGCCTGCCACCACACCCAGCTAATTTTTTTGTATTTTTAGTAAAGACATGGTTTCAGTTATTTTGGCCAGGCTGGTCTCGAACTCCTGACCTCAAGATCTGCCCGCCTCAGCCTCCCAAAGTGTTGGCGTTACAGGCGTGAGCCACGGCACCCCCAGCCCATCCTTGTTTTTAAAGAGCTTACAATTGAATGGGCAGAAGCAGATAGTAACAAGTGAACGAAAGTAGTAAGATCTCAGATTTACAGATGTTATATTCTAGCTATGTTTAGAAGGAAAAAAAATGCAGCTTTCAAATTTCATTTACAGTCTGTCTTTCACATAGTCTCCCATCCACAATAGTGTGAGCAGAAAATAAATAAGTAAAGTAAAATAGATGTGAGTACCAACCAAGAAAACTAGACTGATTTACAACATCAAAATTTTTTTCTTAGCTAAATCTTAGCTTCTTCAGTCAAAATACCCCACCACTTAGATTCCAACTCTCTTGCCAGAGCAGAACTCATTCCTGAACTGCCTGCCTCCAGCATCCATTCTCAAACTCTCTGCCTTCAGGGTTATCTTAATCCTAACACCAAGCTTGTTTAGTCCACTGTATTCTCAGCATCTCTAAGTGAATGTAGAGGAATTTCCAGTTTCTTTCTATGGCACAGGAAGACCAAAGGTATCCAGAAATGGTGCCAAAAAAAAATTTTGCCCCCTGCTTCTGAAGTTGTTGATTTATCCTTGTCTGGCATAGGGCAGAGGTCTTCCCCTAGAGCAATAATTCTTTAAGTATGGTCCCCAGCACACCAACACCAGCATCACCCAAGAAACTGTCAGAAGAACAAATTCTTCTCCCCAGACCTACTAAAGAAGAAACAGTGGGTGGGGCAGTGGTCCAGCAATCTGTGTCTTAGAGCTCTTGAAGCTTATTCAAGGAGATTCTGATGTGTATTAAAGTTTCAGAGCCACTGCCCTAAATGATTGCACATCCAGCAAAAGGAGCTATGCTCCTGATGTTCTTCTCACATGCAATATCCATCAGGATGTTTTGAGAAACCCCATCTCCAGGCACAAGCTCCAAGGAGTGGAGGAAACACCAATCTATCAGGATTGTTCCCTGTCTCCTTCCTCTGAACCATCTTACAAGATTGGAAGGAATTGGCTTGCAGAGTCTCCTGGCCCTACATTGTGTGCTGCTCCCCCTTCTCTTTCTTCTCTGCTTACCCCTCCTTCTCCCTGACTGCACAGCTCACTTTCCTGCTGGCATAGGTGCAGGTATCCACTCCACATTTCTGGAAAGAACAGGAATGCCATAATGCGCTGCCTCCAGGTTTGTTTCCTGGTATTCCAAAAGGCCTCAGAAAGTTATCTCTCTCTCACTCTTGTTTTTACTGAAGCTCCCGTTTGTTCCCACAAAGTCTGATTTACAATCCATATTTTCTTGATATAGATTTAAACAAAAAAAAATCTATTTTGACAGTCAAACTGGAAAAACGAGTTTATTGATTTAGTAGGTATGTCTTCTCTCTCTAAAGCACTAAAACTCATTGCTTTAATCAGGTTGAAGTCTCCAAGGCAAAAATAGTCAGAATATAGAAATACGTCTGAAAATGTTTCCAAAAATAATATCCCTGCTGCAACAGCACAAAACTCAAAGTGAATTTTTTGATTCAACAAGTGTTTATTGAGTCCCTTCTATGTGAATAAACTATTCTAAGCACTGGGGAATCATCAGTGATACTAGATATTCTGTAAAAGTTGTTACATCATTTATGTCATTCAATCATCAATACAATTTTAACAGTATAAACCATGAAGTAATTTTCTTAGAGAAGAGAAATTGGAAGACAGATTGTGTTCTCTCTCTTGGTTTTCGGCACAGATACCTCCTCGTCCAATAGACTTGTTCTCCATTTTATTCTCCATCATGGCATTTTCTTTGCTTCTGTCAATATGCATTCCTCGATGTGAAGTTATGTATATGTACAAATGCATGTATACACAGAAATGCATGCAATCCATGCACCTGTTTATCTTGTCATCTGGCTTCCCTCAGCACAGTGTGTGATGGGCAGAAGAGTGTCTCCTCAGAGATGCCCACGCATTATCCTCAGAATCTGTGAACATATGATGACATATGGTAAGGGGGAATTAAGTTTGCAAATGGAATTAAAGTTAGTAATCTGCTGACTTTAAGATAAGAAAATTACCCAATGTCATCTAAGCAATGTCAATGGAATCTCAGGCATTCTTTAAATGTGCATGGGAGAGACAGAAGAGTCAATGTTAGAATGACATGATGTGAGACTCAACCCCCTTGAAGACAGAGGCAGGGACCACAAGCCAGCCATACATACAGCCTCTGGAAGCTGGAAATAAAGTTGTCAGTTCTTCTCTAGAGCCTCCAAAAGGATGCAGCCCTGCCCACACCTTGATTTTGGCCTTCTATGACCTATTTCAGACTTCTAACCCCCAGAACTATAAGATCATAAATTTGTATTGTTTGAAGCCATCACATGTGTGATAATTCTTTACAGTAAATAGGATGCTAATGCAGTGTAAGCATCAGGAGGGCAACCACTGTAGCTTCTTCCCTGCATATACACCCAGCCCCCAGCACAGTGCTGAAAGCGCAGTGCCTGCTGATAGCACAGTGCATAGCAATGTTTACAAGGTGAATGAACACATAAGAAACTCAAACTCCCTCTCCAGAAGGATGCTTGTTTCCCACCTCTGGTCCCATATTACCCCACACACTACATTGAGACCTTTTCATGTATCACCTGGAGCACCTCTGCAGCCTCTAAACAGGTACCCTCTGCATCTAGGAGGGGCTTGGTAAAGTTTAGGTCTAGCGATGCAACTCTGCTTCCCAAAATCCACTGACAGACACTCAAACCTCTTTACACAGGCTTCAGAGCAGGCTGCAGTATGCCCTCACCTATAATTCCTTATTTTCCATAACTTCTAGTTATGTGCACCAAAACCAAGCCTCTCCATGCGTCAGACCCACATGTGTGCTCCTGATGGGCATGAGAGCTGTGTAGAGTTCTGTGTCATGCACATGGCCCTGCCCCACTCCAAACCAGTAGGTTGGAAGTGGAACCAAGCATCTTTAATATCTAAAAATTTCCACATGTGGCAGCCAAGTTGAGAATCACTAGTCCAATTATTACTTCTCTAAACACCCCACAGACTTTTCTGTGAAGACATCTCAGCCTGGGAAACAGAATACACAACAAATCTTTCCCTCCTTTAAAATTCATTGCTATTTTAGCTGTACTTCTAGCTGTTAGCACTTTGCAGGTTTTAGTTTTTACTGCGGTTACCTAAGTATTTTTCATACGGTGACTATTAGATTGCAAGCCCTTGATCACAGGGAATCATACCTCTGCAGGGAGCTCCCTGAAAGCACAAGTATATGTTACGGGGCTGCTTCACAGGTTTACATTTCATTGTGTGCTGAATCTGAAGTCATCCAAAGAGGTTCTCAAATGAATGACAACACACAACTGTCATGAAGCTAGTCCTTTACTGCCTGTATAAATTCTTTCACTTAATGATCCCCAAACTGCCCAGGACAGCCTGATCCTCACCTAATTTTATACCTGATGAAACTGAGGCTTCATGATATTAAATTATTTGTGGAAGGGTCGGAGGCAGGACTCAAATTTGAGGGTTGCTTAAGCCACTGCTCCAGGCTGATCTGGTGAACAGGTCTTCCCAGCAATAGGAAAGGTAGAAAGCAACCAGGCTGCGCTGGTCCACACTGGCTCCCTTTCCGCCCAGGAAAAAACAGGTAGCTTTTAGATTCCCTCTTTTGGGTCATCAGGGAATTTCTCCAGGTGCTGTTTCCAACCCTGATTTGAAACTTCTGACTTGCAATGATTTCCTTAATTTCCCTCTGGTCCCTGTCTGCCCAGTGCCCTCACATTCATGACTTTACTGAGCTTTGTTCCTCCCATATGACCTCCTGGATCCTTCCCTCAGGCTCCAGGCTCCCCCCACCATTGGTCTAGGTGTCTCCCACCCCTAACCCAACCTGGTTCAGGAGCCCTTAAACTTGGTTTCTCAGGGAGGGCATTTAACCAAAGACAATTCCTTGCCCAGAATAGGCTCAAGTAGATATTTGTTAATCTGGCAAATATTTCAAATAAGCAACTGGTGTACAGATGGGTCCAAGCATTGTAAGGAATGATCTTCAACCCCGTCACATAAAACACCACATCATCAGATCCATAGCCCCGAACTATAAGCCTGGAAAAATCGACAATGAAATAGAGATTTTTTTGTGGTTACAAGGATCATTGCTGAATAGTAAACTATCTGTTGAAATTATATTGCCACAAATCTAGGAGTAAAATAAATGAAATCAATATGAAGGCAAGAAGTGAGTAACAGCCAGCTGAGGGCTAGAAGCAGGCTTAGCTGGTGTCCTCAGAGCATCCTGCCTCTGTTCTTGGCTTCCTACTTAAAATGCAATAGACACAAAAGTGGGCAGCTTACTCAGCACCAGTGTTCGCTCTTTCCTGGGAATCATACAGCGCCACGAAGCATTAGCATTGAAATGCATGCTTCTAGGTTAAAGCTTTGGCTGCAGCTGCGCCAGGAGGGCTGCTGGGAAAACCTACCCCCATAGTCAACGCCATCTAATCAGCAGCTTGAATCTTGTTTGTTTGTTTTTTTCCTAGCTGTTGTTCAGCCTTTTGCAATTAATCCATTCATTCATTCTCTCAGCAAACATTTACTGAGCATTTCCTCTGTTCCAGTGCCATACTACTTTACAGGGATTAAAAGATAAAACACGTAGAGCCCAGCCATAGAGGAACCCAGGTTCTAATTTAGGGACACTGAACATCCCGGTTTGCCCAGGCCTGAGAGGTTTCCTTAGTACGATCAGGAAAGTTCAGGGCAAGTCAGGACACCTTGTCACCCTGTGGTGGAGATAACAGTTCTGACAGATCATCCTGATGGTGTGAAAATGCTAAGTGGAGATGTTCCAGGAGCGTTTCCAAAGTCCCAGAGCAGCTCAGTATCTCCAGACTCCACCACAGCCTCGACTCACGAACGAACACAACTTGCCGAGGCAAGGGGCGGCCCAGGAATCAATCAAGGAGAAGTGAGGAAGGTCGGCGGAAAACGGAGAGGATGGCCAAGCACCTGGAAGCCCAGCGCTCAGACTTCTGAGTCTCAGCAGAAAAGTGTGCCCATGAAGGCTGAATCCGGCCTACGGAAAGGAAGATGAATAGAAATGCTCACCACCTTTCAGGAGTCCGCGGTGAGATGGGAGGAACAGAGGCCTCACCAAGCAACACTGAGCGCTGTGATCAATACGTGCCTAACACAGAGAAACCAGGAGGAGCAGCCGGCTTCCCGTGCCAGATGGGAAAAGGGAAGCTGCGCCAGGAAGCAAGATGAGATTCATAAAGAGGAGTCTCTGCAGGCTGGGAAGGAGGGTGTGCAAGAGCATTTTAGGTCACAGAAAAGAACTTAAACAAGGGAGGGATGAGAGGGACTTTCAGGAAATGGTGTCTAGACCAGGAGAGAATATATATATATATATATATATATATATATATTTTTTTTTTTTTTTTGTTTTTTTTTTTGTTTGTGGCAGAGTCTTGCTCTGTGGCCCAGGCTGGAGTGCAGTGGCCGGATCTCAGCTCACTGCAAGCTCCACCTCCTGGGTTTATGCCATTCTCCTGCCTCAGCCTCCTGAGTGGCTGGGACTACAGGCGCCCGCCACCTCGCCCGGCTAGTTTTTTGTATTTTTTTTTAGTAGAGACGGGGTTTCACAGGGTTAGCCAGGATGGTCTCGATCTCCTGACCTCGTGATCCGCCCGTCTCGGCCTCCCAAAGTGCTGGGATTACAGGCTTGAGCCACCGCGCCCGGCCATAGACCAGGAGAGAATATTAAGCCTGACGGGAGGCAAGCTGAAGCAGAAGGTGGGCCGCAGCTAGAGAGGAGGCGCCACGGTGAGAATTCCTCAGGCCAGCCTCCCTCGGTTTCCCGCGGTGACTCCAACTCCCCAGAGCTGGAGCCCAGGGATAAGGCGCTGCTATGGCGCTTCCTGCCCTCTAGCGGCGACACCTACAGCCCCCTTCTACCAGCTCCCCAACTGGGTCACACTGACCAGTGTACCTGGCACCCCATAAACGCTGCTGCTGCAAGCCATGGGGATCAATGAATGAAGTTTTAATAGTAAATCCATAGGAACAATGTACATTTATGCAGGGTAATTCCGTCTGAGGTGTAGAGGAAAGAGAGACGTGAGAGACATGAAAAGAGAGGGAACAGTTAGAAATCAACTCCAACAGGAATGATGCGGAGATCTAGAGGCACTTCTGGAAGAACCTTCAGGAATCTGCAGCCTCCTAGTAGTGGACAGAGGCTCCACCCCAGCCTTGCCTGGCTTACCATTGCCACACACCATTCCTGACAGACGTTGGCTGCAAAACTCACCAAGAAGACCCAGCCCACCTCCTCTTGCAGAGGCCCCATCCTTCCAGGTTCCTGGATGTGATTTGGGACAACTGAGAGTCCGTTCTCCAAGTCTGAAATCACTTCAGGATGGTCTCTGGTAAAGATTGTACCTCATGATTCGTACAGGTGTCACCACAGCCTACTGGACACAGGGGAGACATCTGACTCAGACCAACCCATAGAGTGAGCTAAAGTGCTCAGATTCCACTCCCAGGGGCGAATCTCACCTATGAAGCCAAGTCTGGGCAGGTCATCTCTGGGCATGTGCAAATAGAGGAAAGGGTTAAGAGGGGAATTAATGTGTAACACACATGAGCGATATTATGCAACCCCTAAAAGATACAAAAAAAAAAGGGGTCTCTACATCCTAATTTTTCCAGTTCTCCTGAAATAAGGAGAAGCAGAAATTTAAAATACCATGCAATCCTAGAAGATACAAATGAGGATTTCAGATTCCAATTTTCTTATGG
>NC_045441.1:38013837-38142082 GCF_002776525.5 Piliocolobus tephrosceles
ATCTTCAATACTAAAAAAAGATTAATCCATCAATCAACAAAAATTAAGCATTTGTTAGATATATAATCCATTCTCAGAAGAATTCCAAAGGGTAAATTCTTCCTATTTGGGGATGTCAAAATGACTTCTATCTTGTGAAATAAAAGTGATAGCATAAGTTAATTGATTGCATTTATTATCTTTTTTACAAAATTTAAAAGTTAAGAACTTTTTATTGTGCCCCTGTTTTGTTTGCTTCAATTACTTTATCCCTTGGATTCCAAGCATTGAAACCACTCCATCAGTTGATGACTCTATGAATATAACACTAAGAATGACTGGGCAAAAGCAATACAATATGAATTAGATCACCCAACTGTTCAAGTAATGTCGAGCTGTTCAAATAGCTTAGAAGGGAAAAACCAAGAAGGACCTAACAAACTGGTTAATCATCCTGGTGCTAAATCTAGTAACTAGTTTATCACATATAAAACTCACATACACATTCATTGATGCATTCTTTGCCACATTCAACAAATTTTTATGAGTGTTTGCTCCATTCAACAAGTTTTTATGAGTTTGCCCATGGGGCTGAGTGTTAGATTTTAACGAGGACATAACAAATGAGAGAGGTCCCCCAGCCAGCAACAACCACAAAAAACTATCATATAAAATGGAAACCAGGTCACATGACAAGTCCAGAGAAGATCCTATAAAAAGAATGTAAAGGATGACTTGATTTATCTCTTAATATCATGTAATGATATTATAAACTATTTTAAGCATTATTTGGTATATCTGCCTACAATGGAGAGCATGCATTATGAACTTTCCAGAAAAAATATACCCTTCAATTTCTTTAAAATATTTCTGGAGAAATAAATATTTTATCTCATAGAAAAATAGATTCTTATTATCTGCTCTCTCTAGAAACAGGAAGCTCCCATCACCCCCAGCAAATACCTGATCTCAAAGCTGCTTTGACCAATGAACTTTGTTTGCCCTCAAATGTACTTAAGCACACCTGGTCATCCTAGAACTTCTCACTCCCTAGGGTAGTGGAGGGAAACATGACTACAAGAAAGAATTCCTTCCAGTCTGTGTTAGGGTCAGGGTGTCAAAGAACCTTACAAATAATTGTATGAATCCATGTCAATTTAATAATTTAACTCAAAAAGTTAAAAATTCACAACATCTGTTGTGAACGTAAAATCAATAAAAAATTTTCTGGAAAGCAACTTCAAAATATGCTTCAAGAATCTTAAAAAGTTTTTTACGGAAGCTACTCTATGATTTTTTTTAACTTTTATTTTAATTTCAGGAGTACATGTGCAGGTTTGTTTTATAGGTAAACTGTGTCATGAGGGTTTGTTGTACAGATTACTTCATCACCCAGGTATTAAGCCTAGTTGTTTTTCCTGATCCTCTCCCTCCTGCCACCCTCCACCTGCCGACAAACCCCAGTGTGTGTTGTTCCCCTCTATGAGTGCATGTGTTCTCATAATTTAGCTCCCACTTATATGTGAGAACATGCGGTATTTGGTTTTCTGAAGAGCCTTAAAAATTAAGACACCCTGTCACCCAATAATTTATTTTGCTTATAGCAAAAAGATACTTTGATTTATCAGATTTACATACTCACCACACTTTTGTAAACAAGCAAAAATGTAGATCTCCACTATTGAATATTGGTTAAACAAATCGTAGTGGACTCATAATGTGCAATCACAAAATGTAATTAACTGCATTTTTAAAGGCAAAAAATGATGTAGAAAAATTTATATGATGGAATGTTAAGTGAACAAAGCAAGATTGAGAATTAATATGCTGAAGGATTCCAATTTTGTGAAAACAAATGATGTTCTATCTTGGGGAGATGAGGAGATGGCTGATTTTTTTATCTGTAACTTCTACAGTTTTAAAATTGTATACAACAAGCACATAACTTATTCAATGCTAGGGGAATTTTCTCTTTCTGTGTATTTGCTTATCCAAGCCATGCATTTATATAGCCAATTTCATAAGAAGAGAAAATTTCCTTTTACTTCTCTAAGATCAAAGCCTGGTCATAGTTTCCAAGAGGCAAGTGGCATCACGTTTTCCCACCATACTCTTTATTTGAAGTGTCAGTTTGATGTAAATCTCTGCCCAGTGTGACTTCCTAGCCAATATGCTTGCCTTAAAATCCACGTTAGGATAAAATTGCTTCCTATTTTTTGCAAAAATGGCTTCCAAGTATCCAAGTATAGTACAAGTGCTAATAATTTGCACAGTTTTCAAACAACTGACAAATTGGCAAGCACCGAGCTTGCAGCTGCTCCAGCTCCCATTTGCTGTAGAAAAGTATGTATTTCATATAGAAAAGACTATCAGGCATAACGCTAACTCTGATTTATATTTACAAGTGCGTGTTATTTGAATTATCTGCTGGATGTTCAAGTTTGCTTGTTACTGACAGATTATGGTTATATCATTAATTTATCCTAAAGCCCTGTAGGAATAGTTTCCACCTATCAAAAATTGTGAAGTAGTTACATTCATAAAGGATTAGATTACTGTCTTTCAAATTAGAAGAAGAAAAGATGTCATTGTTATTCTGTGAGTCAAATTGTAGAGTTGCAATTATGTTGGCCCATAGTTAGCTGCCCTTCTCCTATGCCTTGTAAAGCACTATCTGGTGTGCAAATGAGGAAGTCAATCTATAAAGAAACTATATTATTTTCCCACAATTTTACATTGTATTAAAGAGAGGTCTAGCACTTAAATCCTCCTGTCACTAATTCAATGTCTTCAATATGCTACATCTATTTTGAGAAGTCTATAAGGGAAAAGTAAATTTAAAAAGTAATGATATTTTGATAACTGGCAATACTAGTGCAGACCATTTATTAAGGGCATGAGTATTAAAAATTCTAAAATATATTCACACATAAAAATGCAAAATTAAGGAAATCCTATTGTCACAAATAGCCTTCACTTAAATAAAATTATGAAATACATATTTTTATGTCTGCTTCTTTCACTCAGTATTATGTATGTGAGGCTGATCCATGTTCTTCTTGGAGGGTAACTCATTTATATCTAGCACTTTATGATTTTTCATTGTATAAATACATCACAGTTTCTTTATCCATTTTGTTGAAAACAATATGCTTCTTAATTACATACAATTTTTTGCAGTTGTCACAGGAATTGATCAGTTACATTATTACGCAATCCTAGAGGTTCATTTATTTGTTTATTTCTGGATATTTTCTCGCAGTTTACCTTGCATAATATGTTCTCATTTATTTCCTCTCTTTCCATCAACAGTTACTTTCTTTCCTGGATTAAGTTACTTTATACTATTTTCTATGTCATTATATTTTCTATAATTGCTTTGATTCACTGTTTCTTCATTTTATCTTAAATATCACAGATTAACTTTTCTGCAAGCTTAATTCTACTCTTTAATTGTTTCCAAATCTAATGTATTTAGTTTGTTAATGTCTTCCTTTCAATGCATTCTCTTTCTGTCTCTATTTGTTTGGTGCATGAAATACTCTCTAATCAGATTGAGAATAAATACCAACCACTCTGTAATCTTATTTTATTTTATAAAGCAAATGTTTTCAAGGGAAAGATTTTCTTTGTGTCTCTAAACATTATTCACTTGATCATTTCAAATGAATGCCTATATATTTGTTGTTAAATTCTGTATTTTATTGTCATAATAACAGATGATTTTCAAAAAATTGCCTTTAAAATCTATCCAGAGGCACCTTTTCTAATAGAAAAATTATTTCCCTCCAGGGACAAATAGAGAGGTACATCATTCTGATATCCTAATGCTAATCAAGAATCTTAAGTAGATTCAAGACAATATTCTTGGATATTACCAAACACACCTTCATAGAATTCAGTTAATATAGAGAAATCATATAGGTTCAAAATTATGAGATAAACATATGGGGGAATATATTATAGACTATATTTCCAAAATTATTGAATGTAGAAAGCCCTATTATCTTACTGAGAAAAGACCATGTTCTGTTCATTGTCGATGCTGCTCTTGCTGCTACAAATTCTCTTCCCTTTGGATGCTTTTGATGGAATGATTAGCATTGCTTCTTACTCTGTCAGGGTCTCAGAAGGACCTTTTCACTAAGTTTTTTTGGACCTTTCATACTCTAGGTTTCATGAGTTAGTAATCAATCAACACTCTCAGATGATACTTTTCACAGAATTTTGCTATCAAATCAGGTGCCGTATGGCTCACAGAAACTATTAAATAAGCACATTGTGAGCTTTAAAATATGGAAACACCATCGAATAAGCAACATCAGCCAAGTAAGACTAGTGTTACAACACAACAAAAGCAACCAACAAACCAGTTATTTTACACAGTAGAACATTATTTCTCACTGAGGTAAGGGTCAATATTAACATATTTGATTGTAAGACAACCCTTTCATGTGGTCAGTGTTCAGTGGCCCCAGTGGACTTCATGAAATGCTGGGAAATTGTCACACAGTGGCTGTAGCATTAATGATAGCCATAGGCCCACTCAAGCATCTTCCAGGGCCAATTAATGGTAAGCTACAAACTGGCCTGGGAATTTTTAACCCTGACCTAGGGATTTTCAGAAGATAAGGCCAAGTCAGCCAGATTCCACTCTCATAAGTCTTAAAACAAAGGTTATTCATGCAAGAGTAGTTTAACTCTCTTTAGGAAATACTTGGTAACTGACCAAAACTGAATACAGTTATAAGACAGGAGGAAGAATCCTCCAAACTCCGAGAATGGTGTCCAGATGGAGATCCTCTCAGCCAGGCCGTCACCTGACCCCTGTCTGAGACTGGCCCAGGCCCCAGCCTGCTCCCACTATCTGACTCTTAGGAATGCTGCCAGAATAAATTTTTTGAGCATCTGGTGATGTCTAAGACTTATCTTTGATGTGAATCAGACAGAAGGGGAGAAGCACCCCTGGGAGCCTGCTTAACTGGAACCACCTGAGAGCCCTGAATATGATGGAAATGTAGCCCCACTGTATGCAGGGAGAGGAAACAAAATAGGAGGAGCACATTGCTGTCTCTGTCATAGTCCACTCTTCTTGTGCCCAAGTATGCATTTCATTTTTTCTCTTAAACAGAAAATCACAGTTTCCATCTAAGTACCACACCAGCTCAAATTTCAAAATAATATAGATGACATGCAACATCATTCACTTTCTGCAGCAGATGTGGCCCTTCATGGTCTGGTAACATTAGCTTGCAGTGCAAGTCATGGGGTCATCACATACATGTGCGATACATGTGGGAAAGCAGAGGCTGGGCAACCTCAGTAAACCTTCTCCTTCAGAGTGTGTAAAAACATTGCACACAGGTCCATTCACCCATAACCTTGATGGGTAGCTACCCTCTCCCAGGTTGGGAGTGTTTCGCTGATTAGCTCCTGGTTTTGTTTTGGAGAAGAATCTCCACAGTACATTACTATCTGTAACTTCGCTTCATCTATTCAAGGATACCCCATTTGCATTCATCTTTGAGGGCCAATCTGACCGGAACATTATATTTTCTGTTCTCTTTGGTGGCTTCCCAGTTTTTACAATTGACCTAAAGTTTAGGAAAATGTAAGTGCTTCAAGCTTTTACATTTCTTTCTTTCTTTCTTTTTCTTTTTTCTTTCTTTCTTTTTTTTTTTTTTTTTTTTTTTCTGACAGAGTCTCACTCTGTCGCCCAGGCTGGAGTGCAGTGGCGCGATCTCAGCTCACTGCAACCTCCACCTACCAGGTTCAAGTAATTCTACTGCCTTAGCCTCCCAAGTAGCTGGGATTATAGGCACCCACGACATGCCCAGCTAATGTTTTGTATTTTTAGTACAGACAGATTTTCACCTCGTCAGGCTGGGCTTGAACTTCTGACCTCAAGCGATCCACCCACCTCCGGCTCCCAAATGCTGGAATAACAGGCGGGAGCCATTGCACCCGGCCAAGATTTTACATTTTTTTTTAATTTTAATTAAATTTTTTTTATTATTATTATTTTACTTTAAGTTCTAGGGTATGTGTGCACAATGTGCAGGTTTGTTACATATGCATACATGTGCCATGTTGGTGTGCTGCACCTGTTAACTGATCATTTATATTAGGTATATCTCCTAATGCTATCCTTCCCCTGCCCCACCAGCCCCTGGCAGGCCCCTGTGGGTGACGTTCCCCACCCTGTGTCCATGTGTTCTCATTGTTCAATTCCCACCTATGAGCGAGAACATGCTGTGTTTGGTTTCCTGTCCTTGCGATAGTTTGCTATGAATGATGGTTTCCAGCTTCATCCATGTCCCTATAAAAGACATGAACTCATCCTCTTTTATGGCTGCATATTATTCCATGGTGTATAAGTGTCACATTTTCTTAATCTAGTCTATCACTGATGAAAATTTGGGTTGGTTCCAAGTCTTTGCTATTGTGAATAGTGCTGCAATAAACATACGTGTGCATGTGTCTTTATAGCAGCATGATTTATAATCCTTTGAGTATATACCCAGTAATGGGATGGCTCGGTCAAATGGTATTTCTAGTTCTAGATCCTTGAGGAATGACCACACTGTCTTCTGCAATGGTTGAACTAGTGTACAGTCCCATCAACAGTGTAAAAGCGTTCCTATTTCTCCACATCCTCTCCAGCACCTGTTGTTTCCTGACTTTTTTAATGATCGCCATTCTAACTGGTGAGAGATGGTATCTCATTGTGGTTTTGATTTGCATTTCTCTGATGGCCAGTGATGATGAGCATTTTTTCATGTGTCTGTCGGCTGCATAAATGTCTTCTTTTGAGAAGTGTCTGTTCATATCCTTCGCCCACTTTTTCATGGGGTTGTTTGATTTTTTTCTTGTAAATTTGTTTAAGTTCTTTGTAGATTCCGGATATTAGCCCTCTGTCAGATGGGTAGATTGTAAAAATTTTCTCCTATTCTGTAGGTTGCCTGTTCACTCTGATAGCCATTTCTTTTGCTGTGCAGAAGCTGTTTAGTTTAATTCGATCCCATTTGTCAATTTTTGCTTTTGTAGTCATTGCTTTTGGTATTTCAGTCATGAAGTCCTCGCCCATGCCTATGACCTGAATGGTATTGCCTAGGTTTTCTTCTAGGGTTTTTATGGGTTTTAGGTCTAACATTTAAGTCTTTAATTCATCTTGTATTGATTTTTGTATAAGGTGTAAGGAAGGGATCCAGTTTCAGCTTTCTACATATGGCTAGCTAGTTTTCCCAGCACTATTTATTAAATAGGGAATCCTTTCCCCATTTCTTGTTTTTGTCAGGTTTGTCAAAGATCAGATGGTTGTAGATGTGTGGTATTGTTTCTGAGGGCTCTATTCTGTTCCATTGCTCTATATCTCTGTTTTGGTACCAGTACCATGCTGTTTTGATTGCTGTAACCTTGTAGTATAGTTTGAAGTCAGGTAGAGTGATGCCTCCAGCTTTGTTCTTTTGGCTTAGGATTGTCTTGGCAATGCGGGCTCTTTTTTGGTTCCATATGAACTTTAAAGCAATTTTTTCCAATTCTATGAAGAAAGTCATTGGTAGCTTGATGGAGATGGCATTGAATCTATAAATTACCTTAGGCAGTATGGCCATTTTCACAATATTGATTCTTCGTATCCATGAGCATGGTATGTTCTTCCATTTGTTAGTGTCCTCTTTTATTTCATTGAGCTGTGGTTTGTAGTTCTCCTCGAAGACGTCCTTCACATCCCTTGTAAGCTGGATTCCTAGGTATTTTATTCTCTTTGAAGCAATTGTGAATGGGAGTGCACTCATGATTTGGCTCTCTGTTTGTCTGTTATTGGTGTACAAGAATGCTTGTGATTTTTGCACATTGATTTTGTATCCTGAGACTTTGCAGAAGTTGCTTATCAGCTTAAGGAGATTTTGGGCTGAGACAATGGGGTTTTCTAGATATACAATCATGTCATCTGCAAATAGGGACAATTTGACTTCTTCTTTTCCTAATTGAATACCCTTTATTTCTTTTTTATTTATTTCCCAATTGCCCCATCCAGAACTTCCAACACCATGTTGAATAGGAGTGGTGAGAGAAGGCATCCTTGTCTTGTGCCAGTTTTCAAAGGGAATGCTTCCAGTTTTTTGCCCATTCACTATGATATTGACTGTGGGTTTGCCATAAACAGCTCTTATTATTTTGAGAGACGTCCCATCAATACCGAATTTATCGAGAGTTTATACCATGAAGGGCTGTTAAATTTTGTTGAAGGCCTTTTCTGCATCTATTGAGATAATTATGTGTTTTTTGTCTTTGGGTCTGTTTATATGCTGGATTACGTTTATTGATTTGTGTATGTTGAACCTGCCTTGCATCCCAGGGATGAAGCCAACTTGATCGTGGTGGATAAGGTTTTTGATGTGCTGCTGGATTCGGTTTGCCAGTATTTTATTGAGGATTTTTGCACTGATGTTCATCAGGGATATTGGTCTAAAATTCTCTTTTTTTGTTGTGTCTCTGCCAGGCTCTGGTATCAGGATGATGTTGGCCTCATAAAATGAATTAGGGAAAAGATCAACAAAATTGATAGAACGCTAGCAAGACTAATAAAGAAGAAAAGAGAGAAGAATCAAATAGATGCAATAAAAAATGATAAAGGGGATATTACCACCAATCCCACAGAAATACAAACTACCATCATAGAATACTATAAACACCTCTATGCAAATAAACTGAAAAATCTAGAAGAAATGTATAAATTCCTGGACACATACATGCTCCCAAGACTAAACCAGGAAGAAGTTGAATCCCTGAATAGACCAATAATAGGTTCTGAAATTGAGGCAATAGTTAATAGTCTACCAACCAAAAACTGTCCAGGACCAGACGGATTCACAGCCAAATTCTACCAGAGGTACAAAGAAGAACTCATTCCATTCCTTCTGAAACTATTCCAATCAAAAGCTTTTACATTTCTAACAGTTAAAGGAAGACTTGCATAAGACGGTGACCCAATATTTTCCAAATGACCAAATCATTACATAACAACAATCATGTGTGGATAAAAGATATATTCAAATGCAAGATAGATCAATGGACTTTAACGCCACCCTGTATGCAAAGTTCATTGCAACTAACCTCTAAGAAATTGTCTCTTATCCCGTTTTGATCTAGAATTCAAGAAAAATATCTATAATTGTAGTTCCAATTAATATCTACAATGAAAATACTTTTAAAATCCTACTCAGTTTTCCAACTACATATCCATGTGAGCACACATTTGCTTTTGTATATTTCAACCAAACCCACAAATTGAAACAGATTGGCTATATTAATAGAAACAGGTACATAAACCCAGCTATCTTCTGTTAATTCAGGCAGTAAAGAAATCTGCAAACATACAATGTCACTTTTCCCATATTTTTCTGTTTTGGTAAATATATTTATTTTTCAATGAAAAAGTTAACATTGTAGATTTATTATCTTAAAATTAATAAATATTTTCAAATTTACTTGTTTAATTTCTAATATAATTGATTTCAATACTCAGAAAACACATAAACAATAACATTTTAAGGATCATCAACAATTTTTTTAAGTATAGAGACTCTAGACCAAGAGTTAGAGGACAATTGGCTTAGCAATAAGACCAGAAAGAAACAGACATGAGTTTTTGGTAAATACATAATGCCCCCGATTCACATTACAGAATTCCTACCTACAAGTAGAATTCTGTCTTGTAAAAATCACAAATACGCAAAAAATCAAAAAATCACAAAAATACACACAAATCACAAAAATACACACGAATCACAAAAAAAATCATAAAAAATGTAATAAACCTGCACATTCTGCACACGTATGCCAGAACTTAAAAGTATAATAAAATAATACAAATACCAGAGAACAAACAGTAACAAGCATCTGTGATATGATAATACATTAACCAAAAGTAGCTGTCCTGAGTTATTTAATACAGAAAAGACTTGTGGATGGGGAAAAAAGCAGCAGAACATGTGAAACTATGGCTCTCCTCATTATTTAACCTGTAATGGGAATGGACAGCACCTGTGACCATCCAACCAATAGCTATGGCAAAGCAGACAGATTTCCAGATGTTCCTAATTTTAGGTGCTGTGATTTCCACTTTATGCCTTATTCTCAGAGCCTTAATATATTTACTTTGGTCTTTTAAATTGCTTCCTAATAGGAAGGAATTCATGTACATGGTTACTTAGTTTTCAAATATTTTTGAATTGCAATATTCTTTGCTGTCATTATTTTTGAGACCTATACATAGAAATAAGGTCACAAATTTAGTTCAATGTCTATAATAGAACAGTTGCTTAATAATACTTGTTATTGCTTTCTAATATTAGGTAGAACAACTAGGCAGAAATTAGTAAGAAAATAGTTGATTTGAACAACATTATAAAGCATGTAAACCTAACAGACATCTAGAGAACCCTCCACCCCACAGCAGAGTGCAGATTCCTCTCAAGCACACATGGAACAGTCTCCAGCATAGACCACACACGAATTCGTACAAGCATCAGTCAATGTAAAAGGGTTGAAGCCATACAAAGTGTATTCTCCAGCCACAGTTGAATAGAAATCAGTGACAGAAGAAAGTTTGAGGAATTCATAAAAATGTGCAAATTAAATAACATGCTCTTAAAATTAAACAATATGCTCTTAAAATTAAATAACATGCTCTTAATAATTATCCAAATTTAATAATTAAAATTTTAAAACATGCTCTTAAATAATCAATGCATCAAAAAGAAATCACGAGGAAAATTAGAAAACATTACCTAGACTTAACTGGCAATTCTACATAGGTTGCTGGTGATCAATCTGCCGCACCTGTGTCTCCATCCGACGCTCGGAGTTGGCCAACCAGGCAACTGTGTGCATGTATCTTTCCTTTCTCATTTCTTCAGGTGCTTCTCCAAAACCTCAGTTTCATCTTAAGAAGAACTTCTCTAGTTCATGGGTCATTTTAGCAGTGTAATCAGAAAATAAATTGCCTGTCTCAGATTTCACATGTCCACAGTTGACCTATGACTATGTTGATTACATCTATTTAATATAAATGCTATAAATGCAGTTATAACATAGTCATAACACCTAAAAGAGCAATTTTATTACCGTTTAAGCTATTAAAACAATTGATATCAAACTGTTGAACAAAATTATTGTAGAAACAATTAATGCACAGAGAAAAAAAACTCATGTCTCAGAAATAATTGACATTTCAAGTGAAAATTATCAAAAATACTTACGGGAAAAAGTAATCATTTCCATTAAATGAAAGCTTAGAATGAGGCAGTAGGAAACTCCATAGCAAAAACCTAAGTGTCAAAAGATTTAGAATGTGTTTCAGAGTCATCACTGAATCTCAGTCAGATCTATTAAGAATTGTCTCCCTCCTCCCCAAATATAAAGAAATATGGTAACATTCGTATTCACAGCAGTTACTGAATTCTTGAAAAATGTATTACAATTATATGGTTAAGAGTCAAACAGTAAAATAATAGAGTAAGAAATCTGTCCCATCTATCAAATTACTATCCATCTCATCTTCAACCAAGTAACTACTATTATTACTTTCTTGCGTGTCCTTCTAGACATATGTTACACACACACACACAAGCAAAAATTACATCTCATTTTTCAGTTTTTTGTTTTTTTTTTTTTTTTTTTTTTGGTTTTTTGTTTTGTTTTGTTTTGAGACAGGACCTTGCTCTATTGCCCAGGCTAGAGTGCCGTGGTGTGATTGTATCTCCCTGCAGCCTCCCACCTCAGTCTCCCAAGTAGGTAAGACTACAGGGGGAGTGCCATCACACCTAGCTAATTTTTAGTTATTTTGTAGAGACCAATGTCTCACTATGTTGTCCAAGCTGGTCTGGAACTCCTGGCCTCAAGCAATTCTCCCACCTCAGCCTTCCAAAACGCTGAGAATGTAAGAGTGAGCCACCACAGCCAGCCCAGCAAACTTCTTAATACAAATAGTAGCATGCAATACACGGTATGCTGCATCTTAACTTACTAACTTAACTATGTATCCTGAAGATATTTCCATTTTACTACATAGGGAACTCCCTTTGTTATAGTTTCATATTGGTGTTAGAAAAAAAAAGGACAGAATTTATTTCACCATCCCATACAGATGAAAATTTAGGATTTTTTCCACTGTTTTTGCTGTTAAAAACAATGTTGCAATGAATAATACTGTACATCCACCATTTTTTAAATATGTGACTATGTCCGTAACATAAATTCCTAAAAGTAGAATTGATGGGCCAAAAGGTATATATATATTGATAATTTTGATGAATATTGATCAACTACACTCCCTCTCCCATAGGTGTTTAACCAATTTACATTTCCACCAACAGTGTATGTGATCCCCTGTTTCCCACAGCCTTACTAATACAGAACAGTAACAAACTTTAAACTTTTGTCAATTGATAATGAGCTTGAGGGAGCTTGATCACACTGTCTGATGTTTTAAGTCACTTATCTTTATGAGAATTTAAGGGGTGGAAGGCAATAGATTTTTAAAAGTTGCATTGGCTTATAGGATGGATTGATATATAATGAAATCATCCCCTGATTTGTGATCTAACCTGGAGCATTTCTTCTGTAGTTTGAACTTTACTGTGCTTAAATTACATTTGTTTGTTGTTTGATTTTACCAAGCATATGTTTTGTGGTTGTGCTTACTAACTTCTCTGTAATCGAATATTTCATCTTGTTCCTTGGTGTCTTTTGAATTTTGAATTATGATTGGAAAGTCCTTTTCCACTGTAATGTCACAAATGGATTCTAATTTTCATTAAGTATATTTAAATCTTTGACTGATATAGAATTTTTTCAAGCTGTTCAGTGTGAAGTGTTCAAATTAATTTCTTTCCAGATGGATAGCCTCATTTTCTCAATAATATATATTGTATAGTCCATATATTACCCCACTGATTTGAGATACCAAATTTAATTTAAGCTAAATTTTCATATGCATGTATGTGTATTTTTGAATTATCTTACATCAGTGCCACGATATTTTAATTATTAAGGTTCTGTAATAGTACAACTTGTTTTCACTTAAATTTTAATCACATTGAGACTAAAACTATTTTTCCAAATACTTTTTCAAAATATGTAGGTAGTAATATGATTATCATTTCAACCATAGTTCCAAAAGTATTTGCATGGAATTGAGCAAAGTACATGCATCACTCTCTTAATTCCTCTTTTCTTAAGGTTATTTTGTCCTTATTGTTCATTCTGAGCATTTTTCTTGTAATCATCAGCTAATGGTTTATCCTTTTACTGTTTTTATAACAGACCACATTTAGAATTTACTTCCTAATTCAGAATTATCTATTCTGTGTTAGTTTCTCCTTTCATCCCTATTAATTCCTTCCTTTGCTTTCCTTTATTTTATTTTATTTTTCTTTGTCTAATCTTTTGAGTCAGATATTTAATCACTTACTTTCATTCTTTGTTTTATTGATGTAAGTATTTAAGTCTATAACTAATTTTCTTTTAATATTCATTAAGCTATATTCTAGAGGTTTTTACTTGTATTTTCATTGTTTTCTTTCCCAGTTGTTCTTCCATTTTTTGTTGGTGTTTGCTTCCCCCTTGAACAAGGAGATAAGTAAGAATATTTAAATAAGAATATTTAAAGCTTCAGGACAAAAAACGTTCATTTCTTATTTTTAAATTTAATTTCTAGTTATATTACATTTATGTATGGTCAATTTTTGTAAATATAGAAGCACCTAAATGTATATATATATATTCTTTTCAAAGCACATATTTTAATAGCTATTAATCAGATGTAACTTGTTCATCATGTCACATTGGCTATGTTATTTTTGGCTCTTTTAATCTGTGTTTGTACTGAGAGAAGTGAATAAAATTTCCTATTTCCAGTGTGTTTCTATTCCACATTTTATTTCCTGAAATATTCATTTTTAAAAACTTCATAATCTGCTCTTTATTCAAAAGTATTTATGTTCTATACCTACTCATAATTGTATGATTTAGCATGATTATGTATTTTTCTTTTTCTCATTAATAATGTTAATTGGATTTCATTTTGTCTGTCATTACCATTATGAATTTTTTTGCTTTTTCTTTTCCCACTTTTGCTTTGAATATCATTTTTAATTTTATTATTATTATTATTATTACTATTATTATTATTTTGAGACAGAGCGTCACTCTGTTGCTCAGGCTGGAGCACAGTGGCGTGATTTCAGCTTACTGCAACCTCTGCCGCCCAGGTTCAGGCGATTCTCCTGCATCAGCCTCCTAAGTAGCTGGGATTACAGGTACATGCCACCATGCCCAGGTAATTTTTGTATTTTTAGTAAGGACGGGGTTTCACCATGTTGGCCAGGCAGATCTCAGTCTCCCGACCTCCAGTGATCCACCCACTTCAGTCTCCTAAAGTGCTGGGATTACAGGCTGAACCACTGCATTCGGCCAGAATATCATTTTAGTTGTAACCGTTTGAATCCCACGATATCCTCAGCAGAGGGTTGGGTTTTGTTTTACCAGCCGATATGAAAATTTTGTTTGTTTTACTTTTGTGAATTAAGCCCATTTATGACAGATATGTTCAGTCTAAATTTTTTATATCTTGTAATGTTATTCTCTGTTTTGTCCTTAAGTCTTTTATTATGTGCCTTGGGTATGTTGTGTGTGCACGTTTGTGCACGGCGTGTGTGTGTGCATGTGTGTGTGTGTATGTTGCATCCAGTTCTGCTATTTACAAGTTTTATATTTCTTTATAATTATAAGCGATATGTTAGCTTTATCTCTAATGATTTGGACAGTATCTGTGAATTCTAATTATAAGCCATGATGAAATTGGCTTACACCCTCTTCTAGCCCTTCTAAACTCTCTTCTCAACTACCCAATTAAGTCATAAGTTTATCTTTCTTGGTGTATTGTTAATTATACTCAAATTTCCATTAGAGGATTTGTAAACTTTGCATGTTGTCCTTTGACTGCCAGCTCTTATTTGTGAGGCAACTACTGAGTTTGCTTCCCACCCTCTTCACCACTTTCTGTTTCAATTTCCTGCATCATTATATAACGTTTCCATTCTCCTTTGTCACCCTAAAACCCATCTTTTGTCATGTTAATTTAGTTACATGAATTCCAAGTTTACAGCCAGTCTTTTATCACCATTTTTTAGGAATATTTTAGTTGGCTAGAAGCGTGTCTTCTAGAAATTTTGTCAAGAAAAAATATTTCCTGACTTCTTGCATGTTGAAACCTCTTGTTTTGCAACCTTTATTCTAGCAGAACAATTTGGCTGAATTTAAAATACTAGACTCACAGTTTATTTTCTCACAAATATTTAATGCAATTTTACTGTCTTCTCACAATGAATGTGTTGACTGTTGCAGTAGAGAAGTGACAGACTAATTTTTTTCATTATAAATGACTTGATCTTTTTTGTAAGAGTGCCCAAGTAATTATTTATGCATGAGTTCCGTTCTATGCCTCAATATCAACCACTTTAGGAAACGTTTCACCTGGTATAATCTTTCAGAGTATGAGTTCAAATCATTTTTATTTATTGAATTGTGTCTTTAAATTGTTTTTTGATGTCGTTGTTTCAGTTTTGTTTCTTGGAAATTCAAATTGTGCATTATTTGGATCTCCTTTTCCTGTGTTTTATGGTTTTTTAAAATTTTCTCTTTGTTCTTTTTATTTGAAAATGTTTTATTTTGCTTACTCTTCTCATTTCTGTCCTCTCCATCATCTGCTAGGATTTTAGTAGGTTCTGTCCTCTCCTTTACTGTTTTTATATCTATGATGACTTTATTCTTTTATTTTACTTCTCTCCTGATTTCCCCCACTTAATGTTGCATTTCCTCCTTTGCCATGCCATGTCTTTCTTTATTTTTAAAAGTTTTCTTGCTTTGTGGTCTCTCTTTATAAAGTCTATTGTCTACCAAGTTTCTGGTTTTGTTTTTTTAATTTAAGCCAAATTTTTTGTCATAATTTTTATCTCTTCAGGGCAATATTTCCATAGTGAATGTTCTCTATTAGTTATTTTTGCTGATCTTTTCTTCATTTTTTTCACACAGTATCCTTCTTCCAATATTACATGAATCTTCTATATATCTTGTCATTTAATGTGTAGGCTTTCCTCAAACCAAATTCCTATTGGCTGAAGAGAGCCAAAGTACTTTCTAAAGCTTTCTAGTTTTCACAACACACATATGCTCTTTTTCTTGCTGCCTTCTCTGCTCCTGCAAACTGAAGCCAGTTTACAATGTTTCTGCTGTAAGATTTTTATACTTAAAAGTGTGTGCTTCTCACCTGGAGACAGTGCTTCTGTGTGATAGATCTCATGCCACTGAGGCCTCTGTACTTTCTTCATTCCTTCTCACTTCTTTCTTTTATCCCCTCATTTTGTTTGACTCATGTATGTTGTTATAGACTAGGAATTATATGTATCTTCACTTTGCTGAAAGTTGAGTTGTCTGGGTTCTTTTAAATTTTACTTTTGAATAATTTCCAGGAGGAAAAGGAAAATGCAGGCTTTTGCAACCATGATCCCAATAAAAGTCCTACTTAGTGATTTTACAACCACCTTTGAAGACTGATATTTTAACCAGAACAAGAGGATACACAAATTCTCCTCGATGAAAGGTTCCTTAGAAAACGTATTTTAGCTGTGAAATCGAAACTGAATCAGAAGAGATACTATACAATGTAAATTTTATTTTGAGACAAAACATATACACAGCAACATAGACAGGTTTTAGACAAGGTCTAGAAGAGAAAATTTTAGCAATTCATGTAATTCCAATATTGTACACAAGATGAAACAGAAATGTTTTTCATTATTTACTACCTTTAAGCTAGGAATTGGCATCATAGAAAATCACTTGGATGATTGTATCCCACAGATAAAATGTGCTAATACTAGATTTATATTGACTTAAAATGTAACAGTGACTACCAGACTCCTGAAAGAGCTGACAGATCACCTTTCCCATTTCTTCCATCCGTTCACTTCCCAGACTTTCAGCCTCTTTTGAGATAGTTGGTGATGGAGATGGAGATTCCATCTTCTCAGGTACTCTCAACCACATGCAATATTCTCGCATCACTACACGTATACACTCCTCCCTCTAGAAAACTTCACACAAATCTCTGTCCACCTTCAGTAGAAACCCATGACTATTTTCAGAAACGTATAGAAAATGAAATCTCATCAGAGTTAATATTGGCATGCTGCTCAGTCAGACAATTATTGCGTTGGGTGGGAGAGAGCAGGGTTATCTTCTTTTACCGCTCTCTCCCTCTTGCTCTTGACAGATGATAGATAGATAGATAGATAGATAGATAGATAGATAGATAGATAGACAGACAGACATCCACACTGTACCTATGGAATATCTGTGATGAAAATATCCATTTGGTGCTATATCTCAGACATCACATGGACAGTTGACCTTTTGTGTTCCATCATTACTATCTTGTTTCTTCTTTTATCTCAATAAATTTTACTTTTCTACCCAAAGTTTCACACTTCAAGTCTCTTCCTATATTTCCTGCACTACTCTTACATCGTGGAATGTTGTGAAAAAAAATAGACCATTTAAAAAAGTCTAACAGTTACCTGTGGTGCTGGCCTGGTTCATGTCCTCCTCTCTGGGCCTAGCTTGTCATCATAGTTGCTGCTACCTGCCTGTTGAGGAGTGGAGCTCATGGCCGGCGAGTTGACAGCATCATCCCTCCAGGCCTGCTGAGCCAGGCTAGAGATGGCTGAAACAGGAGCGGACTGTGAGTGCAAGCAGGAGAATCTGGTTTGTTCCTTCAATGATTTGGAATAGAGACACAAAAGCTACAGCTAGTCCATGAGTCAGTTAAACTGAAAGGCTCCATAAATCTGAGTCTGGGGCAGCAAGATTTTTGAAAAGAATAAAAAGTTAAGAAAAAAGAGAAAGAGAGAATGCAGAAGTGAATAATGAAACCCAGGTGAGAGATCAGGTTTCTGAGAGAAACAGGGCAAGAAGGAGCAAGTGCCTCATTGTCAGATTTCATGGGTCCAAGCCCACTTTTTGATGCTGGGATCTGTAAGTTTGCCAATTAATTATTCTTTCAAGTTTCCCGTTTTTGCTTAAACTAATTTCACTAAACCTGTGTTTTGTAAAGCAACAGTTCTGTGATTAAATATACACAGTCTTTAAATTAGGGCAACATGAAGGTACTTGTCAAAAAAGCGACGATAAAAGCAACAAGAATATTTGAATTAATGAAATTACAACAGAGATTCAAATTAAAGGTTGGGAAAAATGTAACATATTCTATTGTTTGCAGCATTAACCTATGTGAAATAACTTATTTGTACAGGTTCATTAGGGTTTGAGGAATTCTCAGTGGATCATATTAGGTAGAATAAAATTAGAACAAAATATCGCAACCTTCTACGTTTTCAACACAGCTACGAAAATTGGAAGGCTATGTTTTTGTAACTGCTGACACATCAAAAATTGTAATCAGATCCTTGAGACCACACCAGACTGACTAATCCAGATTCACAAACATGTGGCTAAGACAATTTCTTCTAGGTCGACTGGGGACCCTCTCTAGGATATAGAAACCATATGATTAGGAGCTATATTTTATTTAAAATTAAAACGGGAGGCAGCATACATAATAGTAATGGCAAGAATGACTTTAATGAACTTAATAGTAGGTCTGTTGTTAATCAGATCTGAGGCATGAAGTAAGGGTTAAGCCTCCGTCATTTTATCTAAATAAGGAAGTATAAGGGATTGGCTGAGGACCAAAGGACGATATTAAATTCCAGTCACGAAAGGAATAAACTTGGCCTTGTAATGTTTCTACACCAACAGCTCATGTCCCAGTGTTTGCGATGAATGTCTATGGCTGTTGAATCAGGAAACCCGTTTGTATACGTGCACTCATGCACAAAGGCATACATGTGCACACTTCTTAGACATCTGCCCTGTGTTCTCCTTCAAATACTTAGTGTCACTTAAACCCTTCAAGGTTTGCATGGAGGCTTCCAGTCCTTGCCTCCTTTCTCAATTGTGGCCCATATGCAAATTTAGAAAAGTTGAGGTACTACAAGAAGAAATTGGATCGTTTAACTTTTTAAAAAATATGTAATTAGCAAAGAAAAAAAGTACATATTCAAGATGTACCATATGATAATTTATAATACATATGCATGTCATGCAGATTACAACAAATTAAAATATTCATCACTATCCATAGTTACTATTTGTCTGGAAGGGGGTGAAGACACTTAAAATCTACTTTCTTATCTATTTTAAAGTAAACAATAAAATATTATAAATTGTAGTCACCACGCTGTACGTTAGATCCACGGAATCTCTTCATCTAACAACTGAAAGTCTATACCCTTGGACCAACATCTTTCCTCACTTTACTGTCCATTCAAACAGTGCTGCTCATTTCTTAATCAAATTATTTGTTTTCCTGCTATTGAGCTGTTTTAATTCCTTTTATATTTTGGATATTAACCCCTCATCAGTTGTATGGCTTATAAATATTTTCTCCCAATCTGTAGAATGTCTCTTCACTATGTAAACCGTTTTCTTTGCTGTATGAAAGGTATTTTAATTTGATGTAACCCCATTCATCATTTTTTGCATTTGTTACTTGAGCTTTTGGGATCAGGTCCAAAAAAATCATTGCCCAGACCAATTTCATAGATTTTCTTGTAATTTTTTTGTACTTTTACAGTTTTAGGTCTTACACTTAAGTCTTCTATACATTTTGAGTTGATTAATGTATATAGTGTGAGATAAGGATCCGATTTCATTCTTCTGCATATAAATATCAAGTTTGTCCAACACACTTGATTTAAAAAACTGTCTTTTTTCCCATTGTTTATTCATGGCACCTCTGTTGAAATCCATTGACTGTTCATTTCTGGGCTTTCTTTCTGTACCATTGGTCAATATGTCTATTTTTATACCAGTAGCATGTGCTGTTCTAATTACTATAGCTTTGTGATATAGCTTGAAGTGACATTGTGTGATATCTCCAGCTTTGTTCTTTTTGCTCAAGATTTCCTTGAATATTTGAGAGGTTTGTGAATTTTAGGAATTTTTTTCAATTTCTGTGAGATATGATATTGGAATTTTGATAGGGGTTACATTGAATCTGTAGATTGTTTCAAGTCACATGAAAATTTAACAGTATTAATTCTTCCAATTATGAACACAAAATATCTTTCAATTAATTTTTATCTTCCTTAGTTTCTTTCATCAATGTTTTATTGTTTTCACTTACAGGATCTTTCACCTCCTTGGTTAAATGTATTCCTAAGTATTTTTATACCTATCATAGATGAAATTATTTCCTTAATTTATTTTTGGATAGTATGTTGCTAGTGCAAAGGACTGAATAGACATTTCTCCAAAGAAGACATACAAATACCAAAAGAAACATGAAAAAAAAAAATGCCCAACACCACTAATCTTCAGGGAAATACAAATTAAAATCACAATGAGATATCATCTTACACCTATCAGAATGGCTACTATCAAAAAAGTACTAGTGAACTATGAAAGAGAACTAGTGTTGATGAGGATGTGGAAAAAAGGAAACTCTTGTACATTGTTGGCGAAAATGTAAGTTAGTACAGCCAATATGGAAAATTGTATGGAGGCTCCTCAGATAACTAAAAATAAATTGCCATATGATCAGCAATCCTACATCTGAGTGTATATATGAAGGATTTGAAATCAGTTATGTCAAAGAGATATCTGTGTTTCCACGTTCATTACAGAAATATCAACAATAGCCACGTTATGGAATCAACCTAAGCATCCACCAAGGGATGAATGGATCAAGAAAATGTGGTGTATAGATACACAATGGAATTGTATTCAGCCTTAAAAAGAAGAAAATGCTGCCATTTGTGACAACATACATGAACCTGGAGGACATTATGTTAAGTGAAATAATCCAGGCACAGAAAGACAAATACTGTATGTTCTTACTTATATGTAAAATCGAAAACAATCAAACTCATAGAAGCAGAGTAGAATGGCGGTTACCAGAGGGTGAGATGTGGGAGAAATAGGAATATTTTGGCCACAGGATACAAAATTTCTGTTAGACAGGAAATAAATGATAAGTATTTGAGATAATGGATATACCAGTTTGATGTAATAATTCCATACTGTATACATACATCATAGCATCACTTCGCATCCCATAAATAAATACAATTATAATTTGTCACTATAAAAATAATATGCAAAATACAGCTGCAAACATCTGTCTTTAATTATATACATAAACAAGTTCATTTGACTTGTATGACCTTCTGTGGATGTGAGGGGCTCACACTTGCATTTCAATTCTTTTAGCTACATGATGTGAACTAACATGCTTACATTAACACTTTCCTCTATTATTTTGGTGCCTAGATGATTAGTATACTAAACAATGCTTGGACTGTGGATTTAATATGAGTCATGAAAATTTGTTGCTGTGTAGCAGGAAGCCTACTAAGCTAGAAAGAACTACATAGGTTGAAAGTTTTTCTTTGGTGGGGGGCATCAACCAACTTGTTTAGCCCTTGGAGCCCTGCACTCAGGTGGGGCTCCCCCAGCCTATTCTCGTGTCTAGAGCAATAACCATGGCGGTTCATGTCCCTTGTAATTTGGTACAAGGTGACAAGTAAAGGATTTGTTTTGAATCATTGGACCCACCCCGGAATGGGAATAATATATATTTACCCTTAAGTTAGTGGTTTCACAGCTGCTTTTTTAAAGCACCAGACACATTTTTCCCTAAAAAAACAAAGAAACAAAAAATCTGACACAAAATACCCTCATATGTGGAATAATGAAAAGCAGAGTTGCTCTGGCTGAGAAAAGAATGGCTCATAGCAGGGAGGAGTACTTGCCATTAGACCCAAGAGTTCCAAAGAACATAATTAGGGTTGGGAAACAGAAAAGAAAAAAAAAAAAAAAGCCTTTCATTCTGGATGGATTTGGGGGTAAAACTCGGGGTTGCCTCTAGCAGAAATTATTGATATTATTTAGTTTATGTGATTTCAAGAATAGCCTCCATTATTGTCCCCGTCTGAATTCTTGAATTTTCCTCCCTCCAAAGCTTCTGTGTCGACAGTGATTTTGCTCTATGTCAGTCCGTACTGGTTTGAGCCTCACTTACATCAGGGATCTGTTCTTCAGCTTAAATATTCAACATAAATCCTGTTCCATCTTAACTATAGAATTGTGAAGGAGGTTTTGATTTCTGCTGCTGTGTAACTTAAATATCTCCCACTAATTAAGTACAATCCCAGGAAGAGTGTTATTTAACGAATGTCATGGTCGGTGATTATCCTCTGCTGCTCCCGTAATAGGCATGTTTTGTCCTCATTGTGATTGAGTCTGTTTCTGACTCAAGTCAGAACTAAAGAAGTTCTTTCCCCAAGGGGCAGCAGGAGGGGCCTTGTAGCCTGGTTAGTGGAAGGCCCTGAAAATCACTACCAGCCACCATGGAGGGTCATTGTTTCTCTGTGCTACTATCCGATGCTTGTTGCCTTCGTGAGGGCCACATGATTTTGCATAATTTTTAGTAGACTTTAAATATATCAGATAAAATTGGTATAATTTTGAAGGTCCTTTTGGATTTTTTCAACCTTAGCCACACATTGAAATCACCTGGGGAGAATTGTTCAAACAGCTAAAATATCACTGATGTCCAACATAAATTCAATCAGAACATCTGGAGAGGAGCCCAGGCATCCCTTGTTTCCAACATGACTCAGATCATTCCAGTAGGCAGCTGAGCCCTGGGAGCGACTGCAGTTAAGAGAGCCGAGCCTTTTCCACCTGGCATGCCTTCCGCGGGTTTTCATGACGGCTTGTGGGGCCTTTTCTAGTGTGTGAGCAGGGCTCCTGGTTCTCAACTTGGGCTGCCTGTGATTTCATCAAAGAAAGCCCACTCGTACGGCCAAACCTCATCATCATCACTACCCTTTGACTAGTAATTTTGATGTGTTCATTCCTGCCTAGCTCCCACGACTGTTTCTCAACTGTGGTTCAGAATCTAAGAGGCACGGAATTGAGTGATTTCCCCTTCAAATATAAATCTATACAACATGGGTTTCTGGGGGGCAGAGCGCGGTGATGAGGACCCCTGACACCCTCCATGCTCAGCTCTGTCTGAGGAGATAAGGAAGGAGCTGGCCGCGCTGCGGTGACGCATCCCCAGAGGAGCAGCAGCCTCTGACAGCAGCACCAAGTGCAGGAGCGGAGGGCAGGGGAAGTCACCTGCTGCCAGGGTTCCTCCGTGGGGACAACAGCGAACAGCATGCTCCACTGACTAAGTATGGGAGTCAACAATAGGTAGGTTTCCATAAGTATTATCACTAAAATCATTCGTATTTTTTTTTTTTTTATTTCTAAGAGTTCTGACTATTGGTGATTTTCATTTTAGAGATTTTCTTACTTGAATTTTCTAAACTATAGTCAGAAGACCATAGTACTTGGAGAAGGCGAAGGAGAAGAAGAAGAAGGAGAAGGAGAAGGAGAAGGAGAAGGAGAAGGAGAAGAAGGAGGAGGAGGAGGAGGAGGAGGAGGAGGAGGAGGAGGAGGAGGAGGAGAATTATTAAAAAGCATTGCTAAAATGATTGTTTTGTATTTCCTTTTAATACGAGCACAAGTTTAGTTTGTGTGACCTGTCTCCAACTTTTTCTTTTAGCTTACTATCTTGCAATTAAACCAAGTCACGATTTAGATGTTAAGAACGTTCAATATATTTGAAAACCTACTACCAGTCAGTAATATCCAAGGTAATATACTAGTAATATACTAGGTCTTTAAGTCATTTCAAATGTAGGTAAATTTCCTGTTTTACGATTGGAAATTTAAATACTCAGAAGACTTTTATACTAGTTCTAATTCTCAGTTTCATTCTAATTTTTTGTAATTAATCTGTAATTATGTTTTGTACTCAAAACTATGGTCTCATTTATTCATGCTAAATTGGGATTGATTTCTTAAATGTTAAGGGTTCAGTATTACAAATATTTTAACAGTAATATAAACTCCACTTAACCAAAGTGCAGTATCATATTAGTGCATCATTCTCTTCTATTGTATATTTTTATTTCAATTTCTTAACCAAAGAGTATAGGTTTTGGAATCTCAAGAACCAGATATAAACCTTAGATTTCTCTAACATAAAAGTGATAAGCAGTAGCTTTGAAATCAGAAACGTGGGATTAAATCCAACATGTCGTTTCCTCAGCTGTGTTATTTGTCCTCTCAAAAGCTCATTTTCCTTGTCTAGAAAATGGCAGCGATATTGCTTTCTTCATGAGATTATTGAGAGGACAAAATGAGGCAATGCTTATAAATCCTCTTGCACTGTGACTGGTACATTAAAAATGCTAAATTACTCTTGGTTCCTTTTCCTTCCCCTTAATCATACACACAAATAACTCGAGTTTATGTAGCTGAACCCCTACACAATTCAGTCACCATCCATATGTCTCTGCGATCCCTTGACTCGTGTATAACCCATCAACTGAAATTTCTCAGTCCTCATTAATGACTCCATCTAAATCAAGAATTGTATGTCAAAAATGATAGTACAACAGAAACATGCAATAAATTTCTTTTTTCCTGGAAAAATGCATTTGACTTTTAGTCCCTAGAGTGAAACCTGCTACAGGTGGAAGTCAGCAGAGTGAATGATTTTCTCACAAGAATTCCCTTATGTCTTCACTTGGCAAGCACTTTATAGAACACCTGCTGCCCGGATGCTAGGGCTGCAGATGACATGTTATCATCTATTTCCAGAATTAAATCAATATCCAAAATATTCTGTCCCACTGAATGGTTGATACAGAGGAGTCCACCCAGCTCTAGAATGCTCAATGATAGAATACAAAATCCTGGGACTTCTTCCCCCCATGAAGTATTTACCAACTTTGTGCTGCCTTAAGTCTAATGCTTGTGCCTTATAGTCATCCTTAGGAAGGTGTTTATACACCCATGTTTGCACACATGTACAGAGTTCCCAATGCTCAGCTGAACCAGACCCCTATAGAGATGAATTTCAACTTTCTTTGTTTCTAGTTACACACATTGAGTGTTGGTTGTGAAAGAGTGTCCTTCCAGAATATTTAATCTGTAAACCCACCTACTGTAGAGGTAGCTTCTACATCTTCCCTTACACCTGGGCATATGGGCTGTCTGTGAACGGTAACGAGGCAAATGTTTGGTAGAAAAAGCATGGAACTGGCCAGATCTGAGCTCAATTCTCGCCTTCATTGCTTAATCAATGCTTCAAATTAGATTCAAAAATTAACTGGTCTGAGCTTCAGTTATTTAAAAGGGATAGCAAAACGAGCCCCACACAGTATTCTCATCCCTTTCGCTTCCCTTTCACACATAGATCCTGTCTGTTTTTCTGTGACTTCTGCTTGCTGGTGTTTTCCATCCTGTTGACTCTCTCTCCTTACCATTATTTTTCTTCAGATAACCTCTCCTCCTTATGCCAGCATGACCCAGCATTTCTGTATCACTATAATCTTTTCAATCAGAAGAAACAAAAAAGTAACTGAACTATCTTAGATCATGAGGGAGCTTTATCAGCTGAGTGACTGAGCAGTCTGGAGGTCTGCAGGCTTCCTGCCCTGTCTCCTGGAGGTCATAAGAGCTCCGGCTGTTTCCCTGCAATTCCTCCTGCCACCCACATGCGCTGCCTTTGCCCCAAGACAGAGACTATCAGTAGTCACAGGGCTTCAAGCTTCATATCTAGGGGAAACTATATGTCTCTTCTCATAGCTATTATAAAAACATGTTCAGCTTCAATGTGCATGGAACATCTCAAGACACGAACCCTTCTCCTGACCCATCACTAAGGCTGGGGTCCATATTACCTGATGGGTCTAGGTTAGGTGGAGTCTCTCCTAAATGGCTGGCGGGTCTTCCCACCTAAGAACACATGACTGGCATACACAGTGACAGGAATGGCATCAATTTGACAAAGGCAAATACAACTTCCTCTACATTCCCTCACCAGTCAAGTATCCTCTTTCAACATTTCCTGGGTTCTATCACTTCTATTCTGATGCTACATCCTTCTCACCCAGTGTCATTCCAGTGGATACCTGGAGAAGTTCCATGGCAGGTCTGCTGCTAGATGACCAGTGACTGTGCTTCCAGAGAAGGTCACCCATCTGACTGCCCTGTAATGTTTAAAGAATTTGCCTAAATTGTGGGGGGAAAAAAAACCCACAAGCTTCTTTTTAAGCCAGATATGAGTATGAAAGACTTCTGACTGGTTCCGAAGTAAACCCATCTACAAAACTAGACTTGCCACTGGTGAGATGGCACTGCATTATAGAAGAGAATACTTAGGGGGAAAAGTCCCATAACAGAGGAAACCTCAATTACACTGTTTTATTACTCACTTCGTTACTTCCTACTAAAAAGGCATTCCAAATGCATAGTATTATGGAATTTACTAATGATTTAATGTAAATGGGTACATTTTGATGTAAAAGGCTCTTCACAGTATGATTATACTTATATAAAACAAATGCCTGACACCTGTAATTCCAGCACTTTGGGAGGCCCAAGGCAGGTGGATTGCTTGAGGCCAGGAGTTCAGACTAGCCTGGCAAACATGGTGAAACCTGGTCTCTACTAAAACTAGAAAAATGAGCCAAGCATGGTGGCACACATCTCTAGTTCCAGCTACTTGGGAGGCTGAGGCACAAAAATCACTTGAACCTTGGAGGTGGATGTTGCAATGAGCCAAGATTGCGCCACTGCACTCCAGCCTGGACGACAGAGCAAGACCCTGTCTAAATAAATATAAATAAATGAATAAATAAATAAATAAATAAATAAATAAATAAATAAAATGCCATGTGTGGGTGGTGGAGACAAAGGAACACACAAACAAATTAGAAGTGTTCATCTTTGGGATAGTGGATACATTATTATTAGTGAAAAGGAGAATAAACATGAGAATAAACACGAGATTACAGCACATCTTATCAACACATTCCACAGAGAGATTGTCACCTTCTAATGAATATTCACAGTCTCTCAAGGTGACTGTTTTATACGAGTAATACCTGTTCTCTTTAGTTGTTTTTTTCAAAATAAAATAAAAAAATAAAACACCAATACCTAATCCCTCAAATATAGAAGATGGTACGTGTAATATTAGTCCTAACTGTGATTGGTCAATACGGCGTTAGTTATCATCTCACACGCTTTTAGAATGTTTTATTTAGAAGCCTCCACTATGTAAGCAGTCCTGCAAAAATCTAGCAAACATGCTACATGTACACACATGATAATGAATTTTAAAACTTCACAAATAAATACAAATACATCTCTATTTGAAAAGCTATCATTCTCATCAATGAATAGGGCCCTACCTAATAGAAACACCTACTACAGGACACCCGATAATTGTATTTTTTCCTCAGGAAAAACTGAAGCTAGGAGCATCTTCCTGGCTAAATTCCCAGATGTCTGATGTTTTAGTTTTATTACAAACCTTGCCCATTTTAATCTGATTCTCTCTTCATGATACATGAGCCTCTTCTTGCAGGGTAAGTTCATTTGAGAGCAGTTCTCTCATTTTAAATTAATCGGCTGCCTTCAGTGTTATCCAGATTGAAGTGTTGATTGTGTACTATTTATCTTCTTAATAACAAAAAATTAATCTGCAAAGGAAATATCAAAGGAGATGGTCTGCTCTCCACTGTGAGAGATGAAGTGGTCTGATGTTCTCACCGAGAGTCACATTTAACTCCTTATATTTATTTCTGGGTGGTCATAATTTTATTTAAACGTGATTACTTTCTAGACTTTATGTTTTTGACATTATTCCCAGAACACCCATCAGATTCACTCCAGGTCTCACTAAGACCAGAACAGTCCACAGTCAGGAGTACTGAAAAGCTCCTCCCAGGCTCCATTTTTAATCCAACCCCCAACATCCTTTTTAGAGCCACAGACGTGACCTCCACGCCAAAAGCAAATGTTGCAAAGAGATGCTCAGAGCTACAAAACACTCCTTCCTTCCCGACTGGTCAATGCGACCCCTTCTTAACAGCCGCTTGTTCTCTCATTTCTCACACCAACCATCTGCCCACTTTCTTTTCTACAGTGTAATATGGGAAAGCATGCTCATTCACAGATGCCAGGTAGAGCAAGGGAGCATATATCTACTCACATATGGCTAAGAAATTAGGTCAGGTGTTCAGGATTCTACTTACCAAGAGGTCATGTCTGCATTTCATTGAAGAGCAGCAATCTAGGGTTTCTCTTATGTTAGGATAAAATGCAATGAGACATAAAAAAAGAAAAACTATAAAACTCTGCTCAAAGGAATAAACAAAGATGACAATGTGGTCATGGTAGAAATGTTAACAGAGCCCTAGTACGAAGCCCTGGTCTGCATATCATTCCTTAAAAAACTGATTCAGCCATTCATCTAGTGCTTGCCAAGTACTGACACCACGCCAAGTCCTAGGAGCCCGGCGGTGAACCACGATGTCCCAATCCTGCCCTCAGGTGACTTAAAGAACATGATCCATGAGCCCAGCACTAATTCAGACTGTTAGAGAGGTCTTGTTAGACACCAGACATTGCTCTGAATGATTTATTAGTTCTTTTAATTCCCACAGAAATATTTTACAGAAATTATTATTGCCGTCCTTATGTTACAAATGAAAAAAGATATACATAGAAAGTCTAAACAATTTGCTTCACAATGCACGGCCAGGAAGCTCTGGAGGCAGGATCTGTGCACAGGCATGAGTGGCCCCAGAATCCATGTTCTGACCCCTGCTGTATCAGGGGTCCTTGCCACCCTCTGCGTTCCTGTTACAGTTCATCTTCACTAAACAAGACACGATCGCTTTAGGGCTGGATGTCAGGTAAGAAATTATCTTATCCAAAACTCTGAGTTCTGTGGAGACTGAAGCCCAGAGAGGCTGAGAAGAGAATAGGCACCATCTGTCATGTCCCTATATTTCACACCACTGTCTTCATATAAAACCTGCTACAGCAAAGGTGGTGTTTCGTGCTAATTGAACCCCATAGCCTCCAGATAGCAGAATGAATATGTCTGAAGAGACTGTCTGCATTTTAACTAGAGTTTCTCTTTGTTTCTGTTTTTCTTTACCTTCTATGTTTCCTAATGCTTTGTCTATTCTCCTGTAGCCTTGGGTCTTGACAAGGGGTCACCACACAGCAGAAAGTATTTTACCAACAACGTCCAAATCTCCTAAATGCAGGGCAATTTCTTCCCCTGTGTCCATCATGGATAAGTAAGTAGCTGGCCTTATGGAGAATCCAAGAAGATTAGAATGTGCCCCAAGCCTTAGTTTTCTGCTGAGTTGCAACTGGGAGCCTCCAACAGTGCAGAGCAGTGGAACAGGAAAGTGAAGGTAGCAGGCAACCCCTGCTCAGACCAAGCCAGAGATGTACACTCAAGACTCTGCTCCAGCAAATGCTGGCTTCATCCTTCCCTTGGCCTGCATGCCCTCACTTTATAGCTGTGAGTAAAAGTGTGTGATCTCTAGAAGAGCGGACTATCTCCTAACAAGTGCCTAAAAGTATAACTTTCATAGTTAGGAAGATTTAATCTGATGTTGGTTACTTAAGTGTTTTCAGTTGGTGAAAATGTATCACTTTTGATTTGTGCACTTTTCTGTATTCATGATATACCCTAAAATACATGGAAGATCTGAAATCACACAAACCTAAGCCTAAATTTTCAAGCATTCATTTCTACCTTTGATCCTGGGCAAGTGTACTTATCTGTTCTGGACTCTACATGTAAGAAAAGTAGCACCGCCCCCTCCAGAGCTCTCCTAGGAAAATAAGAGATTTTCACACACGCAAAAACACCTGGAACACAGCAGCACTTCTTGATAATTCTCATAAGAAAGGAACCTGAGTCTTCTTAACCTTTTCCCCAAATGCCTATAAAGGAAGATCTTAACAAATATGTTATTTGAATTACCACATTACATGATGAATTTGCTTATTTTTCTCAAAGAGACAAATCATTTGGTATAAAAATGACAAGAGAAGTTCACTAAGGACAATACTGAATTTGAGAGCACAGATATTCCTTACACAACGCAGTGGTAGACAAGAGTCACTAACATAATAGTCTACTCTCCTATTGATGTTGAGCCACAAAGTCCTGCTGAGTTTGTTAACATAGTCCTTCAAGACCTGGCTCTAAATGGGCCTTCTCAGGCCAGCAGACATGGCATGAGACAATGAGTATTTATGTCTGTAATTACCTGATTTGCATAACTAATTGCCCCCTGTTGCTTGTGCGGCTTGGGCTGTGCCAGTTGTCTAGATATGGGGCTGAGAGCCAACAATGGACTAATGCAAACTCTCTCTCTCTGCAGTTCATTTGCTGAATGGCTTAAATAAATCACTTAGTGCCTCCACATCTCAATTTCCCACTCTCTGTAACCGTGGCAATGGTTTATGCTTGTTTACCAATTAACTGACTTAGTTAATAAATTTAAATTGCTTTGTAGATAGGTGATACCAAGTGCAAGTAAGTATTAATTATTGTGATTTGTGAACACTTCTCAAGTAGTGAGTCTTATATGCAAATGAGGCAATAAGTAGCCTAATTTGATAAAAAGAGACATAAATGCTAAGTAGAAGTTGTGTCAGCAAGTGCAAATGTTTACACGAAAGCAGAAAGGAAGAATTAGAAGACTCGTTGGTGGGAAATTGTCTTTGGGCTGCCAAATTAATCTGTTGCTTGTGGAGTCTAAAATGGATTGCGAGAGTGAACAAGTTGGTGAGAGACCTCAGGACAGCTTTCTCCCTTGGGGAGAGCAAGTGGAAATCTACACAATTGGACCTGGGAAAAGCAAAGGTGGCCCCAGGGTTTCTAAGGCATTCCTTGACAGCAATGAATTACTGTGTTCAGTATTCCTGGATTGAATGTGTGTTGTGAACCACATCCTCTGCTGGATGATTGGTAGCAGGAGTGCAACTGAGAGCCACAAGTGTTGATGAGTTATTTTCAGCCTTTGAGGAATTCGTAATCTAAGAGAGAAGAACCTACACACACAAACAATTAAGTAGCTATAATAGACACACGGATAAGCAACTAGTGTTAGGAGAAATCAGGAGTTGATGTTTGAACTCGGTTCTGAATAATTAAGTAGCCATTAGCCAGGAAGAAATGGGGAAAGGGATAGTGGGGATAGAGCACATAGCATGACCTTTGGAGCAATGGGCTGGCAGGTCATTCTGGCCGCTCTGTTGAAGACAGAAAGCACAGGATAAGAGACAGGCAGCCAGGCAGGAGATGATGGCAGGAGGGATGGGGATGTAGCTTGGGGAAGGCTCTGATAACAACCTGTTAGTGCGCTATCTCCTGGAAAACCAGAACCTTCACAAAAAAGGGAATTGGAAGACGCTTCTCTTAGTCATTGAAATTTCTCTTTTCAGTGGACCCTAAGAAAAGGAAAACCATGACAAAGTAGAAAGAATATAAGCATGTCAAGTGTATGCTATTAAGTGTACAAGTCTAAGGAAGCCAAATACCTTGATTGACTTACATAGTGAATATTCACTTTTGCAATTATCTGTAGGGGGATATAATCATTCACTCATTTCTTCACCCACCCACCTGACACACAGATCAACAGTCTAGGATCCTTCACTAGTTATTTGTCATTTGGGGACTCCTGGAAAATGAACCCTTTTCTTGTCTGAAGAGTCCCTCATTGTTTGGGAGAGGCAGGTCCCCACCTTTTTCTAAGGAAGCCATCAGAGAGCAGATAACCCCTCCCACATTAAGCAGCCGGGAGTTGGGAGGTAACCTGGACCCAATCACCATCTAACTCCAGACATAGTCAAGACTATGAATATAGGGGTGGAGGAGTGAGGCAGAGGCCCAAGACAGGAGGAGATTCCAGCGAGTGGCTGCAGAGCATGAATGGTGTGGTCATGCCAGTGGTGCCATCCCAGCCAGGCACTACCTCAGCTGCCTGACCTCCTGGGTTTTAGTCCTGGCCATTCTCCCAACCTGGACCACAGCCCCTCAAGAGGACCTTGAAAATTCCCAATATGTACTGAATATATGTATTTTCTGTTTCAATTTACAGCCAAGAACACTGACTACACTACACACCTTTCCATCCTGAACCTGGAGGTGTCTGGGATAGATCTGCCCTGTCACTCCATTGTGTTCTGTTGATTGCAGCCCTACCACTAATGTCCAGCACTGTCCTGGAGTTCACCCAGTGCCAGACTGGTGGGGTGCTATGAAGCACTCCTAAGTTTCAGCAGAACATAAGAGAAACTGAAAGTTGTCCAATAATTGTCATGATTATTTTTTTCTATATATATACTCCATGGCCCAAGTAAGAAAGACAAGGAAAAATAAACAACCGCTTATTTATCTCCTTCTATGTTCATGATCTTGTTCATATGTGTGTGTGTACGTGTGTGTGTGTGTGTGTGTGTATATATATGTATCCCCTTTACATACATCATCTCATCGAATCATTATCTTTGTAAGGAGAGTAGTATTATTTATGTTTACCAAAAGAGAAACTGAGGCTCAGAAAAGGTCAGGTGATTTGCAAACAACATAGAATCAAGAATATATGTGCCTAGCTTCCAAACCCTACTCTTTCTATTTCACCAAGCCACAGTTAAACTAGAGTCAGGGAATTTTAGTAATCTTGTGATAAATGCCACTTAACAGTGTATGAACATGGCAGGGCAGGATGACAAATGTTGAACTAAGAAGACAGGTGTTTGAATAGACATTTCTCCAAAAGATATACAAATGGTCAATAAGTACCTAAAAAGATATTCATCCTCATTCACCTCATAGACATTGAGGTGATGCAATTCAAAGCCTCAGTGAGATCCCACCTCATCCCTACTAGAATGACTAAAGTAGATAAACAGAGAAAAATAAGAGTTAGCGAGGATGTGGAAAAACTGGCATTCAATGCTTTGCTAGCAGAAAAATAAAATACCTTTACCAAGTAATGAAAATGTTCTAAAATTAGATTATGGTGATGAGTTCACAATTTTGTATTAATAGTATCAGATATGTTACACAGGTGAATTTTACAGTGTATAAATTGTATCTAAATAAAGCTGTGCAAAAAAGGAATGCTATTAATTTAATTGATAATTATACCATCTGACATATTTCTTACTCAAATAACTCTATAAAGTTTGTTTTATAATCGTCTTTCTTTATGGCTGACCAACCTGAGGTTACAAAAGTTAAGTGACTTCCTCAGGATAACACAGTGAATGAAAAGTATTTAAGTTGACCTAAGCTGAAGGCAGCAATCCCAGGTGCATCTGTCCCTCCAGTCACAGAGAAATAAGTTCTATCATGTTTCTCACCAAACAAATATTATTCAAATGAAGGAACCCAATATGTTTACAAATTTTACATTTAGCCCCACAATCAGTTTGTGACGTCCATACTATTATTTCCATCTTGTGGTTGAGAAAAGGCTCAGAGGAGATGTTTTTAATTTTTCTCACACAATGAATGAGCAAATTCCCCAAATGCACTTTTCTTTAGCTTTTAAATGGAGACTCTTTCCTACTGTATACACCATGCTTCCTTCTGCAGAAATTTAAATCCCTAAAACCTATTTGCTTCTGAGATATCAAAAAGCTATAAAAAAGTCAATTGTTTCTTCATAATCTGTACAGAGAAACAGGTACCAAAAGATTGCAAAAATTGTCAGAAGTACTATGTGTATCAATGATGATGCTCACACAGTTCTCAATCCAGCATTCACGAAAGTGTTCACATGATACAGCACTACCTAGAACTTACGTTCAATTTGGTTTCCTTTAATTCTTGTGAAAGATATTTAATCTTATCTTTTCTTCAGTGGAAATGCAACAAGACAAATGCACTGATGGTACAAAAACAAAAAACATTTAAAAAATAAATTAAAAGACCTGTCCATACAAGAACAGGTGTTAAATTAGCCACAAGAGAACTCTCACGTTACTTCCCAAATGTAATACTATAGAATTACAGGGAATGCATCATTAAAAAGGGAAAAGCTTTTTAAACTCCTGTTCTCCAGTCTAAATTAATAGCTTCTAGGTTTATTGGTTCCCAGAAGGAAACAAGCTGGGTTTGTTTACTCCTACATATGAATAATCATGTCCATCATGTCCCATTGGAGGAAAACATACAAAAATGATTAATGTTCCTGGTTATAAGAAGTAAACAGAATGCACAGTCAGAGGCAAGGAGGGAGGGAGGCTTGAAATGGAACACAAGCAATGGAGTTTGCTCTAGGAAATTTGGATCTGCTTGTCAGGCCCCCCAGGAGACAATAATCCAAGTGTAAAATTCAATTCAGTACAAGAAAGACATAACCCCTACTCTGTGCCAACTAGCATTGAATAAGAAATATATTCCTGCCTTACAGTGTTTAAGGTCTCACACCAATCCCAATGCAGTACAGAGATTTCTACATTTGGAGAGAAAGGATACAGGAAAGTGGGAAATGGAAGAAGTAATTGTCAAGATAAGATGACCTTTACATGGATCTTATGTAAAAACACTTAACGTCCACAAATCTTACTGAGCAGGTTAAACTAGAGCAACCAGTGATTTAAACACACACAATAGTCATAAAAACCCTATGGGATATTATTGCTCATATTTTCCAGATGAGAGCATTGAGGTTGGAGCAGTTATGTGCCCGAAGCTTAGGTCTGTGTCTACCGTGAAGGGCCTGTTGATACCCAAAGTCAATCCCCTAAGCCCTGTGGTTATCATCGTCTCTGAAAGGAGTAGGGGGACTCAAGGCTCAGGAAAATCACAGCAGGAATGCAGGCTAGCAGGGGCTGATGAGGGATGCTCAGGAGCCACCAGCCTGTGGGAGTCACTGGGGGAAAAATCACCAGCGGGGAGAGGGGAAGCAAAGGATCAGAAGGGACAAGACCCTGGAAAGTGTTGCAAAGAATTTCTAATAGTTTAAGATCGCTGCATAGCAAACAATCTCAAATGTCACTGGCACACAAAATTCAGCAATTATGTCTTATTCACATATTAGTGGATAAGCCAGGATGACTCTCCTCCATGTGTCCTTCAACCTTTACGCAGGACCAGCTGGCTACTGCAAAATATCCTTCCCGTGGCAGTGGCAGAAGCATGAGGGAGCTCTCCCAACTGCACAAGCACAAGGGAATTTCCTGTCTGTGCCAAGTCAGCTGTTAGCCCAAGGGCCAAAACAAGTCACAAGGCACAGCCCAGTGTCAAGGGGTGAGTGAGCACACTTTGCTTTTGTGGTAGGAATGCCGCAGCAAAGAGGCAGAGGGTATGATACAATAAGGGGTGAAGGACAGGGGCCGATCATCCAATTTACCACAGCATTAAAAGAATTTAACAACAGGCAGCTTCCTGGGAACCACTGACAGCTTTTACTCAGGGGATCAAAACAGTCAGATAAGTTTTAATGGGAGGATAGATTTAGAAGAAGTGAGTTCTTGAGATACATAGTTAGGGAATAACATTTTTCGTTTTCTAAAAAATGTATGAAATAGAAGGCTTCCATTCTGGCTGAGAAGAGTAAATAGAATCCATGTACTTGACTCGAGCAGATGACTTCTATGATTTGGTACTGAAGATTTGTCAAACTCCGGGAAATTTGTGAGTCTATAAATGTTCCTGTAGGTTTTATATATGTGTGTTCAAAGAAAAAAACCCAAAAGGAACTAGGATCAGATTGCAAACCTGCTCGAAGTTAATCAATGTGATTATATCTTTTTAAGTGTTTTTTCACTTTAATCAAATGAATAACTGTTTAAATAACCACCTGCTTAATTTTTATTTAACATGCACATTTTCATTCAATAAAAATGTGAAATCCTATTGTTGTTTTTAAACTGACACAAGTATTTTTACAGCTCTGTACCAAGCTTATCTCACATTGTAGCATGCTTCATTACCAAACTATGTTTGAGCTTGCCTGTTAGAAAATTGGCTGTTATTATTGTACAATGGGACTTTGTAGTTATGTTGATTGGAACATGTACCTCTTCTGAGCTTCCAGTTTTTTACATTTTATTTTTACTTTTTTTTTTCTTTTAAGAGAAAAATACTAATACCTACATAATAAGGAAGTTGTGGGTTCTAAAGAAAGAGTATAGTAGGCATCATGCCTTTCAATAAGTGGGAACCACGAATATCATTATTGTATGGCACCACCTTGTTAAAAGTGGGCACGCAGTTATGGCACATCAAAGGCTTCTCCCCTTAGGCATGAGCCACTATCAATCCTTTTGAAAACACAACAATCAGGAGGAAAATCGGATTGTTTCTTAAGAATCAGTGACTCAAGGAATACATTTTTAAAAACCTACAGCATTTTCTCCTTGTTCAGTTTGTATACAGTTCTGCACTGTGAAGACTGAAAGTTATTACTACCTGATGACCTGCAATAAAGAAGCTGGGACCCCTGATGAGTGCTGTGGAGACATGTGTCTAGCCCAGTCAGATGAATGTTCTTAATTGCCATCTATCTTCACATACCCTGAGACAGGTTAAGAAGCCACTAACTGTGTGATGTGAGATCCCTGGCCTCTTCTGACAGGGCACTGAGGAATAATGAGGGGAGAAAGAAGGAAGAGGCTACACATCTACTTTTCTGCTTCACCCCCTTCTTGTAAGAGAGTAGATTAAGCATCTCCATCCAGAACATCATCAGTTTAGGTAAACATAAACTTGGCATTAGATTCATATTATGCTAAAGAAGGATCCATGCTAATGAATGTAACTTACATCTGACAAAGATTTTGTCATATACATTTTCATGTTGTATATGCTATAACCTTTTATATTCCTTCCAAAATTAAAGCCTAAAACACCTAATCATCCATTAACTGTAAAGAAGCAGAATCAGTGTATTTGGATGTACCTTGGATATAATTTCTTAAGCAAATGAGTCTTAAATTTCTCTCAAACTCTTGCATTAAATGTTAAGGCAAATCTAGTTGTATATGCTTTAAACTATGTGGGAAAAATATGTCAAATTTTTAAACTACATTGGAGAACAACACAATATTTTGTTCAGATTTGTCCTATAAAAGTATCATGGAAGTGAATATTTGGACAATATGTTTATCATTTTTTCAAGTGGACAAAAGCCAGGATGATTAGCAAATTTATTGAATGCCAGTGTCTCAGCCAACCTAAGAAGCAGTGACAAAGACAGCAGAATGAAAACTAACAAGGATAAAATTTCCTCCACTAGCTTGGTGGGTGTGGAGAACTAGGTGTATTTTTTATTGTTTTATTCCTTGCACCTATTTGAAAAAACTGTAAGTTTCTCACACCTAGCCCTACAATAAAGGACACAAGAAGGGGATTAGGTACAGGCAACACTGGGCCAGGACCACTGGAGGCTGCCCACGTGACACATTGCTAGAGGGCTTTAGGATACCAGGCCAAGGAGATCTAATGCATGCATAGTGTGTCCAAGATATATGCTCAGCAGGAAGTCAGGGACTGTGCCAGGAGCCTCCAGGTAGAGCAGTAAGATAGCCACAAAACTTTAGGAGGCTGAGGCGGGTGGATCACTTGAAGTCAGGAGTTTGAGACCAGCCTGACCAACATAGTGAAACCCTGTTTCTACTAAAAATACAAAAAAACTAGCCAGGCATTGTGGTGGGTGCCTGTAATCCCAGCTACTCGGGAGGCTGAGGCAGGAGAATCACTTGAACCCAGAAGGTGGAGGTTGCAGTGAGCTGAGATTGCACCATTGTACTCTAGCCTGGGCAACAAGAATGAAACTCCATCTCAAAAAACAAACAAACAAAAAAAGATAGCCACAAAAGCCTCAATAAACTGTGGTACCAAAGCTGGAGGCAGGGAGGAAACTAGTGAGAAGGCAACACAGTGAAACTATGGCTCAGGGCAGGTGGCAGGTGCAGGTAGGCCTGTAGGAAGGCATGGCAGGCCCACGGCCACACTTGCAAACACAGGCACCATAGCACAGTGCCTGTGTATGTGGACTTCACACCAAACTGAGGACAAATTCAAAAGATGATCTGTTCTCCTGAGTGATTACAAGCAAGCCAATTAGTTTGGGAACCATCATCTAAGAGAACCATAAAGTCTTCTAGAAAGACACACATTACAAGTATATCAACTTCAGTCATGGAGGTAACATCTCCTTTGGCCTTATTCTATTGGATAAACATCCATGCTTAAGAGGAAAATCTAACCAAAGGATGTGAGCCCAAGAGGCAGGGATCCTTGGGCGCTATCTCAGACTTCAACAGCCACACTGGTCTTTCTTAGAAAGATATCGAAAAGGAAATGTTAAAACAAACAGTCAAACAAAAACCAAAATTCTAGCTAGATTTCTTCTTAACCATTAACTTGTTTCACAACTACAATTTGTGCTTCATGATTTATGAGGCTAATTTAATATCTTGCCTGTTTCAAACTTTATTACAAAACTCTCAGGCATAAGTGAGTTTATAACCTTTCCCTTTTCAGGAATGGTGGGTGATGTACACAGAAACATCAAGACTTTACCCTGGGTCATCTGGGTATGAAGGCAGGAGGCTGAGGCACATGCCTGCAATTGCTGTCTGATGCTACTCTGTCTATTCAGTTCATCCTAATAAAGATCTTTCTATTATTATGACTTAGACCCAGCAATCCCATTACTGGGTATATACCCAAAAGAATATAAATCATGCTACTATAAAGACACATGCACACGTATGTTTATTGCAGCGCTATTCACTATAGCAAAGATTTGGAACCAATCCAAATGTCCATCAATGATAGACTGGATTGAGAAAACATGGCACATATACACCATGGAATACTATGCAGGCTTGAAAAAGGATGAGTTCATGTCCTTTACGGGGATGTGGATCCAGCTGGAAACCATCATTCTGAGCAAACTATCGCAAGAACAGAAAACCAAACACTGCATGTTCTTACTCATAGGTGGGAATTAACAATGAGATCACTTAGACACAGGAAGGGGAACATCACACACCAGGGCCTGTCGGTGGGTGGGGAGCTGGGGGAGGGATAGCATTAGGAGAAATACCTAATGTAAATGATAAGTTGATGGGTGCAGCAAGCCAACATGGCACATATATACCTATGCATCAAACCTGTACGTTGTGCACATGTACCCTAGAATTTAAAGTATAATAAAATAAGTAAATTTTTAAAAAGCACATATAATTATGTACAGTACATAATACTTGACAATAATAAACGATGATGTTATTGGTTTATGAAAAAAAAAAAAGAATAGACTGCCATGGGGGGCAGAGGGTTACCCATCACTGGAAGTTTCAAACAAAAGCAGAACAGCTAGCTGTTTAGGATACTGGAAGAGGATGAAGTGCCTATACTATGTGAATTTTTGATGTCTCATTTCTATTGTAGACAATTGGCAAGCACATTAGCATGGCTGGAACACCTAATATTTGTCAGACAGTATTAGAGATACTTTACCCAGGCAAATGGTGGTGGCAATGGTGGTTGTTTTAATTAAAAAATGACACAGTTCCATAGTGCCCCCATTTTATAGGAAAAAGAAAGAAGATTCAGAAGATAAAGAAACTTTTCTGAGATTCTATATCGAAAGAATGTCCTGGGATTTAACCAGAGCCAGTCAGGATTTCTATTTTATTTCATAGGAGGGTTTGTTTGTTTTGCTTCATTACACAATACTACCTTACAGCCCTCGTACATGAGAAATGATTCCACATGATCAGAATATGAATTTTACTTAGTTTGGCCTTTTTCACGAGTGACTAATCACATCACCCTATGATTCAGAAGGCACAGCAAATGAGAAAACAGTTTCTGCGGAATCCTCTCATCCCAGAAGCTGGGCCGGAGAGGAATGAGAAAAAGCAAAAGCTATAAAAACAGCTTTGAAGGTGGAAATAAAAAATACACCCCTAAACAGGAAAGGTACTTTTTACTGGCTCCCAAATCTTTTTCAGTCAAGAAAATGGTAACTTGACAGGGGTTGATATGAGAAATGTGAGAAATAAAGTGTAGCAAGGATGGGGAGCATGGAAGATTGCCAAAAATCTAGGTTCTCCAGAGTCAACAAAGTATCTCTACTCAACTCCTCAAATTCCCTGGCTTACCTGAAGACAGAACTTAACTTGCTTAGAAGTATGCTGTTACTATGGTGCTTGGAAAGGCTTTAAGGATTCCCTAAATCTTCCTTATGATGTTCTTGATTTCTGAAGGAATCAAGAATGAACAGAAAAAATAAAGTAACAAAGAATAAAAAGATCTAAGCTAAACAATAATCTCCTTTTAGCTACTGTCATTAAAAAAATGCCAACCATTAGGAATGAGGAGACTGCAAAGAGGGTGGTCAACAGTGAGTGTGAAAACAGAGAGGTCATGGAAGGCAAGGCTGGCAGAAGTCAAACTTCAGGAGAGCAGTGGGACAGAATCTCATTTTTTAATCTCAAAATTCCTGTCTAGAATTATATATAGTCCTTCAGCCACCTTTTCAGTTGATGTGTGTGAGGTGATTTTATGTGTTAGACATTGTCTAAAGGCTGGTATCAGATTTACAACACTGTTGTCTTCAAGAGACCCAGGACTGAAGAAGAGGGCAGGCTGGTTAAAAGATGGACAAACCCAGTGTTCTAAGCAATACAACAGTGGGGTATTACCTAGGGTGATACAGGAGTAAGGAGAAGAAGGGTCTGAGCTCCTCACTCAGAAGTGAGGTCAGGGGTTAAAATAAAGGGTTTGTAGCAACCAATCAATTAATCTTATAATGTTAACCTTCTTAGCCATATTCAGTATAAACAATTATGTTAACAGGGCCAGAATTACATTTTACATCGAACAAGGAACTAAGTCCCTTAGCTAAGGAAATTGTTTCTGCAGGCATACTTCTTTGGTGGGAATCTCAACTCCAACATTTACTATCTATGGAACCTTGCACAAACTATTTAAATTATCTGATCCTCAGTTTTCTCCACAGTGAAAGGGGCATATCAATAGTCTTATCTCATGAAATTTTTATGAAGACAATGAAAGGAACGTGTTTAGCATGGTACCTGAAATATATTGTGCCTTATATGAATGTTGGCAATTGTTTTCGTTATAAATTAGTGTCTTAATCTGATTGTGTTTTATAAAGGATTATCTAAGGCTGGGTAATTTATGGAGAAAAGAAGTTTCTTTGGCTCATAGCTCTGCAGACTGTACAAGAAGCATGGTGCCAGCATCTGTGTCAGTGAGGGCCTCAGGCTGCTTCCACTCATGGCAGAAGGTGAAGGGGAGCTGGCGTGTTGAGAGATCACATGGCAAGAGAGGAAGCAAGAGAGAGGGGGTGGGGTGACAGGCTCTATTTAACAACCAGCTCTCACAAGAGCAAATAGACCTAATAGTTGATTACTCATTATGTGAGGATGGCACTAAGCCATTCATGACAAATCTGTCCCCACATCTCCAACAGCTCCAACACTGGAGATCAAATTTCAACATGAGATTTGGAGGGGACAAACATCTGTGCCATAGCTATTAGACACACAGACTTGAATTTCTTCTCTCCATTGAGGATTTGTAAGCCTCATAATGTTTTGGATAGAAATCTCCTTCATAGAGTGAATGGATCAAGATGATGGGGGCAGGATTTCCAGGTTCAGAGTATGTTGTCTTTGGAGATGACAGCAGTGCTGGACTTTTTCTGGCTCAATTGCAAAAGATTGATTTTTTTAAGGACTCATTCCTGGTATAGGTACAAACATTATTTTGGGACATCTTGGCCTGCTGGGCTACAGATTGGAGAAATTGTCCATATTTCTCAGATGAACCAATAACAGCATTAATACATGTATGGAAAAAAACCCAAGTGTTTCATACCATAATGTTTCTAGAAAAGAAAACAAGCTGAGCAAAACATGTGTGAATTTTAAGACGTTCAAGCACTGTGAACACTGGATCTGCAATATCCTTGCATTGCTCATGGTCTAGCAAAACCACTGGCACCACAGCAAGGAACTGCCCTTTCTCCCAGCTTCTCACTCTGTTATTTATAGTCTTGTTTATAATCTTCCCTCATCACCTCAGTCATTATGCTCTATGACACTTTCCTGGTCACTGTCATTGCTTCTGTCCTTGATAAAAGCTTTAGGTGACCCTTCTGTCTACATGTCAGAGTGAACAGCCCACCCCATGTCTAGAGGTCTTGGCAAGTGACCTGTCAAGAACAAACCCCTTCTAGATGTGTTCTATTACAGCAAGCAATTCTAAGAGTTTTCATGTGTGTTCGTCAGCAAGAATAGCTGCACAATCTCTGAGGCCTAGTGCAAAATTAAACTGCAGATTCTTCATTCAATATGGCAACAAATGAGCAGTAAAGCAAGCACAAGCCCGTCCCAGGCCAGGTCCCTGTGCAATTGCATAGGTTACACACCCATGAACCCAGCCCTGTTAGTTATTGCCCAACCAGGAAACCAGAAGCCACCTTAAGTACTTGAAACAAAGAGAACTGAATTCAGGAAGCTGGTTACTTAGGTTATGAAAATTCTGAGAAGACTAAGAAACACAGTGAAGCAAGCCAGAAATGGGCAATATCAGGAAGCCATCATTTCCAACCCTCAGACCAGAAGGACACAAGGAGTAGGCTTTTCTGAAGCCTACCAGAGTCATCCCACAAAAACTGGAATTCCAATGGATCTGTCTGTCGGAGGCTGCAAACATAGACAAGATATTGCTATTGCCTGTGATACTGCTCTCTCTTCCTTCCTCCTGTCCTCTAGTATCCCCCAGTGCCTCCTTACTGACTGACTCAGACAGGAGGCAGTTGGCACAGAAGACTTCACACTCAGCCTGTAGGAATCAGCCCCTCTGCAAGACTGAGCAGAGAAGGAGAAAGATGAAGGGTGGTCTGAACGAGGCAAGCTCAGCGCAGCCCATGTACTTTGCTGCTCACTGCTTGCTCTCACCAATTTGCCCGTACTTAATTTTTTTTCCTCTGTGTCTCAAGCCAACAGTTGCACAAATGAAGACACATTCATACTTTCCCTAAACAAGACAAGCCCCCTTGCTCATTGTATCCACTTCACACCCTGTGTCCCATATATCTACAGTTCCCCCCTTGAGGTGTGGATATGGCTCTACGTGGTCTGATAATCTTTGAACTAAAGAGCAGCAATACTTCTCATATGCAGGAGTGCAGAGGAAATGTTTGGCTATTGCATATACAACAAAAATATGTAATTGTTTCAGTCTCCTTTTCTGTAACTAGTAAAGAGGGAGAAATTAATATTTATTACTTCTGTCACCCACATCCATTCCGGGTTACTCTTGCCCTCAATTAGCACTTCCCTGATTTGTGTTTTTCACCTGGTAGACTCCCTTAATAGTCCTCACTTTATTGAGTCATGAAGTCTTCCATTGATTTTTACCATTGAACCTGGAATTACCGAGAGGCACTCTAGAGAATTCCCTAGTTTCCAGATCTAATCACCACTCTCATTGTAAATAGCAATCCAATTTACCCTTAATATAATAACTGGGATTGATCATCCCAAACAGTACAGTAATTTCCTCATGTGCCAAATGATTTACAGTCAGGAGGAGACAAAATTAGCCAGGTGGCAGTATCAACTTCCGGCCAAAAGGGGCCAGTGTTGTATCCACAGGGGGAACTATTCCTGTCTTGGAAACTAGGATCTCTAGACCAGCAGAGGTCAGGATTTTAGGCACATAAAGCAAAAACCTTGTAAAGGTTATTTATATCCAGTTCCTGGCTCATTATATGCTCCATCTGACAGAATAGCAATTCATTCTTAAATGTGGTTCTCTTCCAGTCACAAGCAAGGTATCCGTTGACACAACATGGCTTGATCAGACTACTTGCTCCTAGATGATGGGTACATGTCAAGACCAGCATTCTGGGTATATACATGAAATTTGTACCCATTCATAGTCACTTGGTGCTTCATGACAAGTGGCAATCTCTGCCAGGACTCAATGGCAAGCAAGAAGCTGTCTATTAAAAGGGGTATCATCATCAACAGAAGAAAGCATGGTTTTGTTCTAAACCCCCCAGGGTCTGCCTCATGATTTTTATTTCAGGGATGGCCAGGGCCATCCTTATTTACTAGATATCACTCCTTGAGCATCATTAAATCTACTGGATCATAGGGCTCAAGTGGAAGGAAGGTTCGTATCACAGCGTGGAACTGCTACAGAGCTTATTTCAGACTGGGCCCCACTCAAAACTAGCAGCCTTTTGAATTTTTCTATGGCTTGGTTAGAGAAGTACATTTCCAAAGAGCCCAGGATTGAGATCTGATTAGAGTATATATGCCTCATGAACAATCTCTTTAGAGTTTTAAAGGTTTCCAATATCTCCCTGTTCTTTTGTCTTAGCCCTCACTCACTACAGATACACCTGCACTAAGGCTTATCAAAAAACAAACAAAGAAACAAAATTTGCTGGACATGGTGGCACATGCCTGTAATGCCTGTAGTTCCAAATACTCAGGAGGCTGAGGCAAGAGAATTGCTTGAACTTGGGAGGCGGAGGTTGTGGTGAGCCAAGATCGTGCCACTGTACTAAAAAAAAAAAAAAAAAAAGGAATTTATTCTATTGTGTCTAACCCTAATCCATTACCACATGAATCACTCTAGCCTCCTCCCCACCTTGTTGATGTGTAATGCCAGCTCCAACAATGAAAAACCTGGGATCCAAACACCTATCACCCATTTACTTAGGTATTTGATTCCAGCATACATGCATAATAGTACAGATGCTCCTCAACTTACGATGGGATTATATCCTGATAAATCCATCATAAATTGGAAATATCATGTCAAAAATGCACTTAATACACCTAACTTACTGAGCATCATAGCTTACCTTTGCCTACCTTAAACATGCTCAGAACACTTACAGTAGCCTATAGTTAAGCAAAATCATCTAACACAAAGCCTATTCTCTAGTAGTAAAAATAAACATGAGATTATAATTCAAAGTATGGTTTGTACTCAATGTGTACTGCTTTTACACACTATAAAGCCCAAAAATCATTAGTCAACCCTCATAAGTCAGGATCCATCTGTATGAGAATGGTTAACTCATATCCCAGTGGCAAACGCCTTATCAACTAGAGGGCAATGCTTATATTAAATTTCTTTTGCCTTTAGTCTTACAGACTTCATTCATTTTTGGGTTAGCACCTTATTCATCCATCACCTTCAGTGGGATGTCTTCATGCATTTGTAGTCAAGTTAGATGATTTTGTCACATTCTGCATTCCATCCTGGAATACCCTGATCTCTTCAGTGATTTTTTTTTTAATAATTTTCATCCATTAAGGTTAACTCATTGTGCTGTAAATTTCTATTGGCTTTCACAAAGTCATAATGTCATATATCCACCATGACAGTAAAATACAGAATAGTTTCACCACCCTCAAAAGTCTCCTGGGCTTCACCTATTCAACATCCCCCACCATCCCTGCTTTCCCCAAACCTCTGAAAACCACTGATCTATTTACTCTAAATACAATTTTGCACTCTATAATGTCATATAATTGGAATCATTCAGTACGAAGTTTTTCTTTTACTTAGCAATGTGGATTTACAATTCATTTGTATCTTTTTTATAACTTGAGAGCTCATTTTTTTCTCACCTTTTATGCCAAATAATATTCTATTGCATGGATGTAAAAAAGTATTTTTTCCCTTCACCTATTGAAGGACACCTAGATTGCTTCGTTTGGGGTGATTATAAAGTTGTTATAAGCATTCTCAAGCAAGTTTTTGTATGAACAAGTGTTCAAAATAATTGGAAAGTTACCTAGGTGTGTAACTGCTGGATTGTTATGGTTTAAATGCCCCCTCTAAAATTCATGTTGAAACTTAATTTTCAATGTGGCAACATTGAAAGGCTGGGACTTTAACAGGTGATTGTATTACGAGGGTTCTTCCCTCATGAATGAATTAATCCATGAATGCGTTAATGGATGAATGATTTATAATGGGATGAAACTGGTGACATTGTAAGAAGAGGGAAAGAGACCTGACCTAGCGTGTTAGTTCACTCAGTCTGTCACCATGTGATTCCCTCCACTACCATTACCTGAGCACTCTGCAGAGTCCCCACCAGCAAGAAGGCTCTCACCAGATGCAGTCCCTAGACCTCGGACTTCTCAGCCTCTGTAACTGTAAGAAATAAATTCCTCTTCTTTATAAATTACCCAGTTTCAGGCATTCTCTTATAAACAACAGAATATAGACTAACATAGTATGGCAAGGCTGTTCAGCTTTGTAAGAAACTGCCAAACTGTTTTCCAAAGTAACTGTATCCTCTGCATTGTCACCAGAAATGAATGAGGGTTTCTATTGCCCTCTATCTTAAATAGCATTTGGTATTGTCAGGTTTCTTTTTTTAATTGTAGCTATTCTAATAGGTGTGCAATGATATCAGATTGTTATTTTAAGGTTGCGGTTTTCTAATGACAAATGATGTTGAATGTATTTTCTTATGCCTATTTGCCATTGCATTTTTCTTTGGTGAGGTGTTTGTTCAGATCTTTTGTTTATTGTCTAATTGTGATGTTTGATTTGCTGTTTTGTTTTTCTTGATTTTCATATAGGTTGGATATAAGACATTTGGAAATATTTTCTCCTAAACTGTGGCTTGTATTTTTATTCTATTAATGATCTTCCACAGAGCTGAATTTTTTAATTTTAGTAATATTTGAATAAACAATATTTTCTTAAAGGATTGTATTTTTCACAATATATTTTAAAAACATCACAAAACTCAAGCTTATTTAGATTTTTGTTTTCTATTTTCTTGCAGATAGTTTATGGTTCTGCATTTTGCATTTATGTCTATGAATCATTTTAAGTTAATTTTTTGAAAGCTGTGGGGTCTGTGTCTAGGTTCATTTTTATTTGCATGTGGCTGTTCAGTTGTTCCAACATTATTTGTTTGAAAGACTATCCTTTCTCCATGGTATTGTCTTTGCTCCTTTTTCAGAGATCAATTGACTATATTTATTTGGGTCTATTTCTGGGCTCTCTATTCTATTCCATTGATCTAATTGTCTATTCTTTCACCAGTATCATACTGTCTTAATTATTGTAGCTTTATGGTAAGTCTTTAAGCCAATGAGTATCAGTCCTCTTTGTTTTTACTCAATATTGTGTTGGCTGTTAGAGACCACTTACATCATCTATAAACATTAGAATCAGTTTGTGAATGTCTACACAACTGCTTGCTGGGATTTTAATTGGGATTGCATTACATCTATAGATCAATTTAGGCATGACTGGCATGTTAACATTCTCTTCCAATTCATAAACATGGAATATCTATCCACTTATTTAGATTTTGTTTGATTTCTTTTATCAGAGTTTTGTAATATTCTCCGTACATATTTTCCAGACATAGGCCTAAATATTTTATTTTTTGATACTATTGTATCTCCTATTTCAAATTATAATTCTTCATTGCTGATATGTACAAAATTACTTGATTTTTATGTATTAGCACTGAATCCTTGAATCTTGCTGTAATCATTTATATTCCAGGAATTTTCTTGTTGATTCTACATAGAAAATCATATAATCTAAGAATAAAGACAGTTCTTTCTTCCTTTCCAATCTGTGTATATTTTCTTTCCTATTCTTGTCTAATTGCACTAGGTAGGACTTCCAGTATGATGTTTAATATGAGCGATGATGCTCTTTTAGATTTTTCATACTCTGTATTTCATCACCCTCATTCTGGGATGCAAAAGTAAAAAATAACATCCACAAGGTAACCTAAGAAGCACACTTTTAAAATTCACCTTTTCAGATCCTGCCTTGGCCAATCATCTTTGTATCTTTCCTATTAAATCCTAGATTGAATATAGCTGATATAATCAACCTGAACTCATCCTACATCATCATGACCAAATGGACTTTGTTTTCTAATTCTCACTTAAGAAAATAAAAGATTTCAGTGGGGTGGTGATTGATATCAAGTAAGAGGGGAGCAACCTCAGACACCGGACATGTAAGGGATAGCCAGGGTAATTGGAATTAAAGAGAGCTGATTTGAACAGGATGAATTTAGGGACTAGGAAGTGAGGCACAATATAGAAGGCAAATGAAATAACAGCAAAAGCATGATGCATATACTTTAAATTTTGTTTGAGTTGAAGGGCTGTGTAACCCACATTTGCATCTTTCTTTTCCCCTCCTGAGGAATGAGTTGTCTAATCTGAGGCAGCAATAAATCTTCTCCCTGCCGGCACCCCAACTCTGTGACCTTGAACTTACCCTAAGACTGTCTTTTGAGAATTACTACAGACAAAAATAGAAGAAATCAGGATAGCAAACTACGCATTCATATAATGATGCTGAACGCAAAGAAAACAATTGACTGAGATGTCATTGAATTCAGAGGGGAAAGTTTCCTGTAAAAAGTTTGGTCAGCAATGAAAGCATTAGAAATGAAGAACCAGGAAAGAAGACTTTGTAGGACTCATGTATCCTCCCCATAGAAGGAGGTGTCAGGCCATGGTGTTGCGTGCACTCTGCTCCTGGAAAAAGATAAACACCTTCTGTGAATGTGGAGGCATGAAGACAGCCTAGCCAATAAAATCATCTCAGTTCTGAGCTCAAGAAGTAACCTTCTGACTTACAAGGCTTCCCATGCCACTTACTGATCTCAGAGAGTAGACGCTCCAGCAATATATGCCACAGGGAAATCCAGTCCTTGGGCATTATTTTATTCCTCATTACAGATGAATAACTGGTATCTATTGTGTAAAATTATTTCTCTCTGGAGTTTGGTTAACATGATTCTGCATTCCTCAAGCTTGCTTAGTTTTAGGATTCTGACAACATTGAGTGCCCAGGGGCTAAGGGGCAAGCCTTGGACTCAGTGAGCGCTCCAAGTCATATATCATTCTGTTTACAATATGACTGTTTTCAGCTAGCCTTCCTTATTGAGAACCAATCACAACACTTTCCTTAAAATATTACTAATCTCAGTGACAATAATTCTGTTGCAAAAACCTTAATATGACAAAGTAAGAGATAAGAAAATTACCCTGGACCAGTTCCTACTGAAGAATGACCTTCTCCTAAAACAATTACCAGGTTTTCCAGGTGCCATGCTTCTCCCCCTTTTTGTTTTGTTTTGTTTTTTGTTTTTGTTTTTAGGACAAAGTCTCACTCTGTCACCCAGGGTGGAGTGCAGTGGCACGATCTGGGCTCACTGCAACCTCCAACTCCCGGTTCAAGCAATTCTCGTGCCTCAGCCTCCTGAGTAACTGGGATCGTAGGTATGTGCCACCACACCTGGCTAATTTTTGTATTTTGTAGTAGAGATTGGGTTTTGTCATGCTGCCCAGGCAGGTCTTGAACTCCTGGCCTCAAGCAATCCACTCACCTCGGCCTCCTAAAGTGCTGGGATTACAAGTGTAAGCCACTGCACCTATACTTCTCCATCTTTTTCATCTTACGCTAAGTAGACCACTCAACACCTCCTGGCCTGAGTCTCAGGAAGGGTCTTGTGGTTAGCTACACATTGCAATAGAAGTAAGTGCTGAGGAGGCTGTTGGATAGTTCATTCAAAAGAAATCCTCCAGTCTCTTCCTAAAGAAGACAACGTCTACAGAGGCATAATGAGAAAACAGACTGAGTGAGAGACCGGTGTGGTAAAAACATTACCTAAACTCAGTGCTAGAGAAGAAAGTGTAGTTTAATTCACTCCCTTTGCAGGAGCAGCAAACATCAGGACATCTGGTGTTCTGACTTCAGCTAAATGGCACCTCCATTTTGCATTTGTTTCTGAATGTGATGTCCATAATCAGATATATGAAGGGCAACTTTAAATAATGGATGCAGGCATGACATCACTTCTTGCAAAAATAAATCACATAAGGATGATTAATGGCTTAAGAGTGTAGATGAGTGAATTGCAGTCAATCTGGGAAAATGAAAGTCAAGAAATAAAATAAAATACATATTCAGCAATGTTGCCATTCTCCTTCTCAAGGGAGAATTGTGATAAACTTGTGTGTGGTTTGGGTGCTTAAAAAGTCTACTGTTGTGGGAAAAGGTATCTTTTCTGATACATAAAAGGATGGTGTGGAAGGATCAGCTACCAAAAGAGAGTCCACAAAGCTCAGCAGTTATAACTCAGCATAGAACTTACCTGAGCATGGCGGCTTTCAGGGAGGCTGAATGCTGAGGTAATATTGAGCTTCTCTGAACATTTCCTACTTTCCTATGTATTTTCTTCTAATGACATTGACAAAGCTCAAAATGTTTCTCAGTTCCATTTTATTTGTTGAATCATAATGATAATGCAATGTGTTGTAGAATTTTGAGTACATATGCAAAATTCAAATCAAATTGCGGATTGGTGGGATGAGCTCATTCTTAGTGAGTAAAGAAAACCTTGAGAACTGATAGATACAAGAGAAAACTAAGGCCACATCAATAACCTTTCTTCCCAGGGCATATGGAAATGAGTGGTAAGGACACAATATTCCAAAACCAAATCTGAAGGAGAGCAACAATTCCATCAGATACTAATTAATAATGAGTCAATATCCATTGATTAATACTATGGATTTATATTCATAAACCTCTACTATTTTGTTGTCCTGACACCACATTTTAAGAACTGTCTTCCTGTTCTTAAAATGTGGTGTCAGGACAACCAAATAATAGGGACTTGTGAATATAAAAAACACAGAAAGCTTTATTCAAAATGAAAGAAAAGCTTCCATGTGTTTGACTATTTTAGACACCTCATGTAAGTGGAATCATGCAGTATTTGTGACAGACTTATTTCACTTAGAATGATGTCTTCCAGGTCTATCCATGTTGTCATGAATGGAAGGATTTCCTTCCTTTTTAAGGCTGAAAACTATTTCCTTAAGGAATGTACCACATTTTATTTACCATTTATGTGTTGACCAACAGTTGAGTTGAAGGGCATTCCTCTATTGTGAATAATGCTATTATAAATTAAAGAGTGCAGATACTTCTTTAAGAAAAATAGAATGATAATTGCCAGGAGATGGGGGTTTGGGGAAAAATGGGAAGTTGCACAATGGGTATAAATTCCCAGATAAACAAATGAATCAATTCTAGTGTCTGCCATACGACTTGGTGCCTATAGTTAGCAATGCAGTGTTGCACACTCAACATTTTAAGAGGGTTGCAACAGTTTGGATGTTTGTCCTACACACCTCACATTAAAATTTGATCCTAATGTTGGAGGTGGGGCCTAATGGAAGGTGTTTGGGTCATGAGAGCAGATCCCTCATGAACTGACTAATGTCCTCTTTTCATGGGAGGAGATAAGTGAGTTCTCACTCTTATTAGTTTCCTTGCAAATTGGTTGTTAAAGAGTCTGGAATCTTCTTCCCCTCTCTCTTTTGCTTTTCTCTTGTCATGTGATCTGTGCACATGGCAGCTCCCCTTCCCTTCCCACCGTGGAGTGGAAACAACCTGAGGCCCTCACCAGATGCAGATGCTGGCACCATGTTTCTTGTAGAGCTTGCTGTACCACGAGCCAAATAAACCTGTTTTCTTTATAAATTATCCAGCCTCAGGTATTCTTTTGTAGGAAGACAAACAGAATAAAACAAGGCTAGATCTCATGTTACGTGTACTTACCACACACAAAAAAGCAAAGGAACATAAGGAAATTTGTGAAACTGATGGATGTACTTATTACTTTGGTTGTGGTGATAGTATCACAGGTGTATGCACATGTGCAAACTCATTAAATTGTATACATTAAATATGTGCAGATTTTTATGCATCAATTATACCTTAATAAAGCTGTGAAAAAATGAAATGAAAGATACTAGAAACAAAATACAAAATACCTTCCACAAATGAGATGAGAAAGATTCCTAGTCATTAAAGACTAAGGTGGAGTCACATAGAAAGCTTAAAAATTTTAACTCCAGAGCCGAGAAAGATGGTTCTATTGGCAAGAAAATGTCCAGAGAGGATCTCTAAAGGAAGGCCACAACCCAAAAGCTCATTTGTGTAAGACTTGATGTCAGTCAGCATAGCGAGTTCTTAAAGTCATGGCATTAACATTCAGAGGTTTGATTTATCAACAGGAAATCCATAAAATATCATAATAGATCATAATACTCAGAGTGCTTAGGAGAATTAAAAGAAAAATGTATATAAAGTACCTGGAGCATATTTAAATTATGTAGGTGAGTGAGTCAAACAGAAACACAATATTTCCTTTTGAGTTTGTTACCTTATTGTTTTGTTTTGTTTCTGTTTTTGTTTTTAAATTAAATAATGAATACCCATGTGCATTCCTTGTGAATAGGAAAACCAATTTTCTTCCCCACTGCCAATGAGTCCATAGTGCCTAATGTACTTCCAGGCTTGTCCTTCATTGCTCTAGTGTCTGGGTACAGGTTATCCTGTAGCAAAACCCTCACTGAGAATAGCAGAGAGCAACCAAGAAAAATGGGGTTGTCTCAAGGTAGACAGACTAGGCTCCAAAAAGAGGGAGTAAACATTTGAAGAGAAATGGAGAGGTTGACACAACTCAGCAGGACACAGAGAAGTCAGTGCAGTGGCTGCATCTAGGTAACCCAGGAAAGGTAAGTGGATCTGCACCAGCTTCCGTAACAGCAGAAGACTGGACAAGAATTCCAGGCACAGCATCAATCACAAAGAGTCTGAATGTGAGTCCTCAGAGAATAGCAATGGCTACAAGCAGAGTGCAATTGGTGAACAGGCTCTCAGAGGCTCTTGGAGGTGGCTGACTGAGCAAGAGTGGGCTCTAAGATCCCAAAAGTTACAGTGAGTGTCTGCATGGAGAAGAATCTGTCTTAAATAAGCAAGCATTTAGTGAGGAGTAATATTGGCTGAGGGCTTCTCAGATATGGCAATAGGAATTGCTGGATGAGATTAGTGGCAGGGTGATACTGTAGAATTAGCATCAGAAAATTTTTCTGTAAAATTCAAGATAGTAAATATTTTAGGCTTTTTGGGCCACACAGTCTCCATTGCAGCTTCAACTCTACAACTGTGGTCCAAAGGCAGCCACAGACAATACAGAAACAAATTGGAGTGGCTGTGTTCCAATCAAATTGTATTTAGAAATTCAAATGGCCAGCTGAATGTGGCTATAGTTAGCTGATGTCCATCTTAGAGGAGATCCTTTGCATTTTGTAATGAAATTTTATCCTTTTGTCTTGATAATAAAAACAGTAGGTGATCATTGTTGAAAAAATAGAAAAGTATAAAAAATATTTTAAATCACCTGCATATCACCCCTCAGAGACCCACTGAAACATTTTTATGTATATTCCATTCAGCATTCTTGCCAATCTTTTATACAACATTGAAATTCTAATATACAAATGATCCTGGCTACTACTTTTTCAATGAAAATTATATCATGCATATAATCTCTTTAAAATCCCTCCTAAATATTTGGATCACTACATAATATTCTAACATATGGATATATCAACTTTTATTTAATCCATATAAACTGATAGAAAGAGGTTATTTACAATATTCTGCTACTATAAATAGTTTGGTGTTAAATATTTAATACACTAATCTTCATGTGTCTTGTCTTATCCTCATAATTAATTACATGATGTTGAGTCTGAGTACAGAACCCAGGCTGTGGCCTTGGAGGGTACAAGGAGAAATGAGAGGAAGTGCTACTTCTAACTTTGATCCATAGACTGACTTTCCTTGGGATAGAGCAGAGAATAAAAGAATTTTCTGCAGTTGAAAATAACTATTATTGCAATAAGTGATAATTCTATTATCGTGAGCATTCCAATCAAGAAATTGAGATGCAGTCATTGATTAGAAAGTATAACAAGGTTAAACCGTTCAATTCTGAGAGTTGAACTTTAAATTTGGATGTAAGGAAAAATAATTGCAGACAGAATTCAGGAACCAAAGGATATTTTGATGGAAATAGTTATAATAATAATTTATACTCATATAATGACTGGTTTTTAAATAATGTTCACATACATTATATCATTTGCCTCAGAAATTAACTATTTCTCCAGATAGGTTTTTTAAGACAATAGACACATTACCCCAATTAAGCAAATTGGCTCCTGAACTAGGTACAAACAAATCAAAGCAGATCCACTCAATATACTGTACCATCAAAACTTAATTCTAATATTGTCTTTTTAAGAGAGAAACTGGTGGCTAGGCATCAGCCATTACTTTTTGTTTTCTGCACCTGCTATGCTTTCACAGGGCCTGATTGCTTATATTTTCTTTTTGATGACAGGCATTTGGTTCTTCTAAAGCAATTAACAACAGGCTTGATAAAAAGGCCAAATTAGTGTCTGAATTAAATAAAATCTAGCATTTCTGTAACACTTTACAACTTACAAAGATCCAAACAAATGTTAGAACATGAGCTATTTGTCACTGGATTATATGAACTATTTGTCAATAGATTATAATTCCTATGGTAATGTTTTCATTCATAAAAGTAATTATTTCCTTTAATTATTCTGTACTGTAGGAATTATAATCCATTATATGCTCACGTTTAAAAAATTATTTTGAAATGTGATTATACTAAATTGTGTAAAGAGATCTTCCTCATTCAAATCCACAGAAGAAAGAAAGATAATTTATATAACTAAACTCAGTTGCAATCAATCCAACAATAACTCCCAGTTTTTATTTGTTGATCATTATCACCAATTTTGATAGCCACTGGATAAACAAAAACAAGGGGTTAAAGAAAAATAGTGTCTTCCAAACTGATGCAGCTGGTTTTAACAGACAAGTAGTTTAGAACAGAATATAACATTTGCAGTAGATTATTAGAATGAGGCACAAAATTTTTTAAAACCAGTAAAAATTACAATCCATATTGGGAAATGATTACAGTTAATGTTCAATGGGGTACTTATATCTTAAAATTGTTTACAATTATTTAAAATAAAATAAAATATTTTATACTACATAGTTTACAGCCTATAGCAATCAAAGCTCTCCATAACATTTTTGAAAATTTCTCAAAGGCCTTACATTATTGAGGTTATCTCTGGCTCTGAACTCCTGTTTTCACTGACATAATTAATTTAATAGACTGACTTCTGGAAATCCTACAAATGTCCTCTCCATCTGTCTTACATGCATAGAGTCTCAGCTTATATATGAACAGAATGCCCCCCCCCCCACCCCACACAAACACACACACTACAACAGCTACTAAACCAACCTGACTGAAGACTTCTTAGGAAGGGCAGAGAGGCTCACATCTTAGCAACATGAAGAATTTCAATTTAAATAGTATTGTCCTTAAAATATTTCTGCAAGAAACAGGTGTTGAAAGCTAGAGTCGGAGAAAGTTGGGAATCTGAAAGGTGACAGGTGTTCACAGGTGGGACGTCAACATCACACCATCAGGTTAAGTGTTGATTCACCAAAAGACAAAGCAATCCTGAAACACAGAAGAAGACAATAGGAAACATGTCTGTTTTAAGCTGAAGGCTGTGTGGAAAACCTTTTTTAAATGTCTCACCAAATCCAACCACAGTATATAGACAGAATTCGTGCTACTTGAGTGCCTGAAAACCCTTAGATGAAGAATTTAGCCGAACATCGTCTTGGGTTGGTGGTGTTAGAGGTAATTGACAGAAGTAAATGTCCTCAAGGTATATGTATTTCAACCCACAGATAAATTTCCAAACTGTTCTAAAAAAATTCAATCACTCAAAGAAAAAAATTACAAAACATGCAAGAAAACAATGTATTGTGCATAAAAGCAAAGACTTACAACGCAGTTATTAAAAGGAATGGAGATGGAAACTAAATACATATAATTTGTGTCCCAAAACAAAAGTGGTGTTTTGAAATATAACTAAGGGGCAAGGGATCTGGTAGATTTGGAAAAAAATTGATACATTTCATTCTCAAAAAATAAAAATTTTTTAAATTATTGAAATTGGACATAAAATTTGTAAATTAGTAAACAAGAATATAGATTATCAAAAATTATTCAGATCGCAGCACAAGAAGAAGAATATTGTATTAGTGTGTTTTCTCATTGCTAATAAAGACATACCCGAGACTGGGCAATTTAAAAAAGAAAGAGGTTTAATTGGACTCATAGTTCCACATTGCTGGGAAGACCTCACAATCATGGCAGAAGGCAAAGAAGAGCAAGTTATATCTTACATGGATGGCAGCAGGCAAAAAGAGAACTTGTGCAGGGCAACTCTCAATTTTAAAACCATCAGATCTCATGAGACCCATTCACTATCATGAGAACAGCATGGGAAAGACCTGCCCCCATAATTCAATCATCTCCCACTGGGTCCCTCCCACAACCTGTGGGAATTATGGGAGCTACAAGATGAGATTTGGCCAGGGACAGAGAGCCAAACAATATCAAATATAAAGTATTAAAACAATATACAAAAAGAGGTTAATCTATTTGGAGAGTTATTAATAACAGTTCTAGAAAGGTCATAGAAGAATTAGGTGAGGCAGTATACATTATGGTAATAATAGAGAATGTTTTAGAATGGTTGAAAAAATCGGTTCTCAGAATCAAGATCACAATGAATCCTAAAATCAAAAACAGAAATAAAAATATTTTACTGAAAAAAAGAGAGATTTTTCCACTAACAAGTAAGTAACTTCTGAAGATCACATTTTCATAAACTGAAAAGTCAGAAAAGCAAGAAAATAAAATTTAAAATTATGTTAGAAATGAATTAATAATACAATTTATTATATAATGCAATAATATTTCTATCCAGTTTGTGGGGCTTAATAAAAACAAGATAAAACCAATATATTCAGCAAAAATAGCATAAAAGTTGAAAAGGAAAATGCTTTCACCCAAGTTAAAGCATTCACAGGTCATATTTTGTTCATGAAGGTCACTGATTAGTGTCAAATATTAATTTAAAAGTGAAATTCAACAAGAGTAATAAAGTATTTAATCGTGAAGTCACCTAATAATATAACCTCAAATTATATAAATCAAATGTTAATCTAACAAATCAATAACAGGAAAACAATGAACTTTGCCAAAATTTCAAAATTCTATTGATAAGGGGATATACTTTTTAAAAAGAATAAGCAGAAAATATTAGCTAAGAGAAAATACTAGCAAATAATATATTTCACAAAAGACTAGTATACAGCCCATATAAATAAATCTTACAATTCACTAATAAAAGGAAGACTTCCAAGAACATACAGGCAAAAGGTTTGAGCAGATGTTTCACAAAGGAAGATACATGCATGGCCCATAAACACACGACTTTGCTCACCATCATTAGTCATCAAAGACATAGTAATTAAAACTAAAATTATTCATCACTACATACCCACCACAATGACTGAAATTTAAAAGACTGAAAGATGCCTAATGCTGACAATGACACGGAACCCTGGAATTCTCACCTATTGCTGATGCAACTACTCTGGGAAAAGAACTGGCTACTTTTTAAATACTAAACATGCATCCAGCAACTCTACCCCCAGATGTGTCCACAAAAGAAAAAGACTATACTAGAATGAAGCAGATTTATTCACATTAGCCCAAAGCTAGAAGCATCCATTAAAGGATAAATAAACAAAACAATAGTGGTACATCCACATATACACTGAAATCGTATTCAGCAATTAAAATGAAGAAACACACAAAATCTCAAAATAATTATACTGTGTGAAAGAAGCCTTTGGAAAAGAAGTACGTACAGTGTAATTCCATTTATATGAAGTTCAGAAATAGGAAAAACTAACCTATAGTAGAAAAAAAATCAAAAAAGTTGTTGCCTGAGGTTAGTAGGGATTACTAGGAAGAGACATTACAGCATTGGTCATGTTCTGTATATTGACAGAGATTCGGGTGGCCACAGGTTCATACCATTGTTGGAACTTACCAGGCCCAACATTTCCTGACCCCCAGCTCAGCAACTGAAGGTGGCCCAAGTAAGCTCATTCCTTCCAGAAACTGAGTAATAATTCATTTACCGTGTCACCAAGCCTAGTAAAACCAGCAAGAAGAATCAGCAGGAAGACCTGTTGACAGTAACTGGCCAGGAGAAAAGCTCTCCTAACCAGGAAATTAAGTAAACGCTTTCACTTATAATGGCATTCAAAAAAAAAAAAAAAAGCTAGGAATAAATTTAACCAAAGATATAAAATCTTATACAATGAAAACTATAAATCATTTCTGAAAACAATAAAGAAGACCTAAATAAATGGAAAGACATCCTGTGCTCATGAATTGAAAGACTTAACATTGTGAAGAGGATAATAGTACCCAAAGCAATCTACATATTCATTGCAATTACTATCAAAATTTAAATGGCCTTTTTTATTTTTTTGCAGAAATGGAAATGCTGATTCTTACATTCATATGGAATTGCAAGGGACCCAGAATCAGCAAAACAATCTTAAAAAGATTTTTTTTAAGAAACTGAAAGGCTCACACTTCCTATGATGGTTAATATTAAGTGTCAACATCATTGGATTGAAGAATGCAAAGTATTATTACTGAGTGTGTCTGTGAGGCTTTTGCTAAAGGAGATTAACATTTGATTCAGTGGACTGGGAGAGGAAGACCCACACTCAATCTTGGTGGGCACCATCTAATCAACTGCCAGTGCGGCTAGAATAAAGCAGGCAGAAGAAGGTGGAAGGACTTGACTTGCTGAGTCTTCCCTTCTTCATCTCTCTCCCATGTTGGATGCTTCCTACCCTCTAACACCAGACTCCAAGTTTTTCAGCTTTTGTACTCTTGGACTTACACCAATGGTTAGCCAGAGAGGCTCTATGGCCTTCAGCCATGGACTGAAGGCTACACTGTCGGCTTCCCCACTTTTGAGGTTTTGAGACTTGAACTGGCTTCCTTGCTTCTCAGCTTGCAGATGGCTTATTGTGGAACTTCATCTTGTGATCATGTAAGTCAATATTCCTTAATAAACTCCCCTTCATAGATAGATAGATAGATAGATAGATAGATAGATAGATAGATAGATAGACAGACAGATAGATAGATAGATAGATGATAGATAGATAGATAGTTAGATCCTATTAGTTCTGTCCCACTAGAGAGCCCTGACTAATACACTTTCCAATGTTACAGAGCTCAGTAATCAAAACTGTATGGTATTAGCATAATGATAGACGTAAAGACCAAGAGAATGGAATTAGTCCAGAAATAAACCCATACATCTATAGCCAAGTGATGTTCAATGAAAGTGCCAAGTCCATTCAATGGAGAGAAAGAATAGTCTCTTCAACAAATGGTGCTAGGACAATCAGACATCTATATGCAAAAGAAGTAAAGTTCAATTCTTACCTGACATAATGTTCAAAATTTAACTCAAAATGTATCAATGACATAAATAAAAGAGTTAAAACCATAAAAATCTTTGCACAGAACATAAGGCTAAATGTTCATGATACGGCCTTAGATAATTAGATAGGATGCCAAGAGTACAAGCAACACAGAAAACATTAGATAAACTGGAATTCACCAAAATTAAATTTTTTTGTGCATCAAAAGTTATCATTAAGAAAGTGAACATACAACCTATAGAATAGAAGAAAATATTTGCAAAGCATATGTCTAATAAGGGTTTAATGTCCAGAATACATAACAACTCAACAACAAAAATACAAACAGCCCCATCTTCAAATATGCAAAGGATTTGAATAGACACTTCTCCAAAGGAGATATAAAAGTGGACAACGAGCATATGAAAGAAAAATCCTTTGTCATAGGCAAACACAAATTAAAGCAATAGTGCAATACTACTTCACACCTCCTGGGAAGCCTATAATTGTTCTAAAAAACAAACAAAAATAATGATGAGGATTTAAGGAAATTAGACTCTGCTACATTGCTGGTGGGAATGTAAAATGGTTCAGTTGCTGAACTAAGCAATTTGTTCCTAACAAAGTTAAGCAGTAATTACCATGTGATCCTGTAATTCTGTTTTTAGGTTTCTATCCAAAATAATTAAAAACTGGTACTCAAACAAATACATGTGCACATATTCTCATAGCAGCACTAGTCACAATAGCCAGGAGGTAGAAACAGCCCAAATATCCATCAACAGAAAAATGACTAAACAGATTGTGTTATATAGATGCTATGGAATATTATACTACCATAAAAAGGAACAAAGTATTGATACATACTGTAATGTGGATGACCCTCAAAAACTTTATGCTAGGTGAGGTGCGGTGGCTCACGCCTGTAATCCCAACACTTTGGGAGGCCAAGGCAGGCAGATCACAAGGTCAGGAGTTCAAGATCAGCCTGGCCAACATAGTGAAACCCCGTCTCTACTAAAAATATAAAGTGAGCTGGGTGTGGTAGCACACACCTGTAGTCTCAGCTAGTCAGGAGGCTGAGGCAGGATAATCACTTATACCTGGGGGCAGAGGTTGCAGTGAAGCGAGATTGTGCCACTATACTCCAGCCGGGGCAAAGGAGTGAGACTCCGTCTCAAACAACAAACAAACAAACAAACAAAAACACAGACAGCAACAAAAAAACTTTATGCTAATGAGGAAAAGCCAGGCATAAAAGTTCACAATCATGTGATTCCATTTATATAATACAGAGTAGGTGAGCCCTAGAGACAGGTAGCAGGTTAGGGGTTCAGAGAAACTAGGGGGAGGGGAGAATGGTGAGCAACTGCTTATGGGGTACAAGCTTTCCTTTGAGGGTGATGAGAAGGTTTTGGAACTACATAGAGATGATGGTTGTTTAACAGTGAATGCACTAAATGCCACAGAATTATACACTTTCAAATGACTAAATTTATGTTATTTGAATTTCAACTCAATAAAAAATACCAAACACACCTATACACACATGCACACACACAGAGAGGAAAAAAGAATAATAGTTGCCAAGGGTTGAGATTAGTTAAGTGGTATGACAATAAAGGGGCAGCAGGAGTGCTATCTGTGTGCTCATGGAATTGTTCTGTATCTTGATTGTGGTAGTGGTTACATGCATGGGCTTACATAATAAAATGCCAGAGATCCGTGCACGTACGTTGTACCAAAATCACCTTCCTGGTTTTGATATTTTACTACAGTTGAGTAAAATGTAACCACTGGGGCCAGGTGCGGTGGCTCACCTCTGCAATCCCAGCACTTTAGGAGGCTGAGGTACGAGGATTGCTTGAGCCCAGGAATTTGAGACCAGCCTAGGCAACATAGAAAAATTCTGCCTCTACAAAAAGTAAATTAGAAAATAAATTAGCCAGACATGGTGGCATGCACCTGTAGTCTCAGCTACTTGGTAAGCTGAGGTGGGAAGATCATGTGAGCCCGATTCTATAATTTCAAATTTTTAAAAATAAAAATTATGGATACATTGACTACATTAAAATTAATAGCTTCTTTATTGACTACATTAAAATTAAGAGCTTCTGTTCATCAAAATAAAAGTTCATGAAGAGTGAAAAGGCAAACTAAAGCTTTGGTAAAGATACAAAATACATATTACCTCAGTAACAATAAGAAAAACAATCTAAGAAAAAATGGGCAAGCAAATTAAACAGTGAAGGTGAATCACGAATGACAAATAAATAGATAAACATTCTCAGCTTCATTAGCAATTAAGTATTAACTAAGCCATGTTAAATAATTTACAACCCCTAGTGTTAAGGGCAGACATGAAGCAAAGGGAACTTCTACCTGCTGCTCAATTCAGGCTAAGTAGACTCAAGCAGCAAATCACTTAGGTAGTGAATGAGTTCAGTCTGACAACCAGATTTCCTAGCTATGTGCTGTGTGCAGCGTTGCAGTGGAGTGATGTCAAGGAGAACAGCCTATGCTGTGATGATTATGTACAAATCTGGCTGTTTTCAAGCCATGCCCTAAGCACTCCCCATCCCCTCCCCACTTCCACTCCACCTCCATCCACATGAGACCACAGATTTGACATCCTACTAAGTCAAACCATTCACCAGATCACCTAACACAATTACCTTCTTCTTCTTGTGGTCCCACCCCCATTCAGTATGTACCTCATCCCAGAGCAAGGACTGTGTGGTATTTTTCTCTTTATTCCTAGCATCAATCATAGTGCCTAGAATAAAGGTGACATACTAATAAACTTTGGTATCACACTGTTAAAAATGAGAATAAGCTTTTATTCCCCACAAGCACTTAAGGTATTTAAGGATGATCTGTGTTTGACGTCTTTTTTTTTTTTTTTTTTTTTTTTTTTTTTTTTATCTTTTCTTTGACGGGGAAACAATTAAGAGAGAACAGACATTTTATACTGCGGCTAAAGTGGCAATTGTGTAGACATATCTCATCTTAGCTGCAGAAGGAAAACAATTGACAGTTCCTGTAGTCCATCTAGAAAAATGGTGCTTGTCAGATAACGTCTGTGGACAAAAGATACTGTGGAAAAAAATTATGGTATAGACTACTAAATAAGTAACTTAAGTTTTCAAATTATACACTTTTTTTTTTTTTTTTTTTTTTGAGTTAGACTCTTGCTCTGTCGCCCAGGCTGGAGTGCAGTGGTGCAATCTCAGTTTACTGCAAGCTCCACCTCCCAGGTTTATGCCATTCTTTGTCTCAGCCTCCCGAGTAGCTGGGACTACAGGCATCCGCCACCATGCCGGCTCATTTTGTTTGTTTGTTTGTTTGTTTGTTTGTTTTTTGTTTTAGTAGAGATGGGGTTTCACCGTGTTAGCCAGGATGGTCTTGATCTCCTGACCTTGTGATCCACCCACCTGGGCCTCCCAAAGTGCTGGGATTACAGGCATGAGCCACTGCGTGCCCAGCCTGCATTCACATTGTTCTTAAACGTTCATGCAATTGAAGTATAAGCTATCTAAATTAATGTGCAATATTTTACTATTATATAATTCATGTTTATGTAATGTATTTTGAAATTACAGAAAAATATAAATTTTAAAAAATCAAGTATACTAATACCTGGAAATACAGAAAGTATACAATGTTTTTGAACACAATTATATATTTTTCATAAATTTATCTACTGCTTTTATTCTGAAAAGTTATTCTCACCGTATCAGTTATTCACTTACTTTTTCTAATTTATAATTATTTTATTTTAAAAATATAACTTTAATTAATTTGATTTTATTTCTAAGATTTTATTCTCTCCTGCTTTGCTGATTTATGACTCTTCCTCGTAGATACATTAAGTTCATATGGGTACTGAAACCCATTTCAAAGAATCCTTTCTCACTGATTATCTGGGATTTCTCAATTGCTATACATTTATTTGTTTTAATAAAGAGTGAGACGAGTTGCCTTTTGCTATCTTCATTTTCAAAATGTACTTTGCAACTTGTGGAGAAGTGGAGAAAAATCAAGCATTCAGCTTCTGGATTTTGACAGAAGATCAAACACAGGCATCCAAATTTGGTCCTTCTAGATGTATCTTTAAAATAAAAGTTAACTTGAAAAGATATAAACCCAAAGCAATGGTGAAACCAAGAAAGGAGATAAGAACAGAAAATGCCAAAAACTAAGATACAGATGGATGAGGTGGTAACTGACTTTGCAGAACCCCACAAAGGTGAATCCCAAACAGTGGGATAAGCTGAGAACTAACATGATTTACCCTGCAAAATCCTAAAAATGCACATGAACTGGCAACTTTAGTACCTCTGTAACTAGAACTACTATAGGAACAGGGCTTACGTAGAGTATGTTATGGGATAGTGAATGTGAGATGAGAAATACTGCTGCACTGCACATGACTTGGTCACAGCTTTTTCCTCGCAGATAGAATCCTGGAAATGAATGAGAACACAAAACTCAACTGAGGGCACAGGCTTGTGTTCACCATCAAGGGAGGATTCAGCAACTGTGCACACTGAATGCTGAGAGTCCCCAACCCATGCCTACAGTGAGCTCCCAGAATGATGAATGGAAGGAAGACCCTTACCTCCATGTGGCCTGCACTGGGTAATTCAAGAAACCCAATGGGAAAGTTCTAAAGATACTCTCATTAGTTGCCTCCACAAGTAGCTCATATGACAGTTAAGGTCAAAATTAATGAGCACACATTCAGAGCTTACAATCAGCTTTTCAGTTCCCTACTTTTAATTATGAGAAGACAGCTATATATTATATACTATATAACTATAGAAAGTCTTAAGGAAGAAAGATGCTTCCTGGAAAAACAGGAAAGTTTGGAGGAGATAGAGAAAAAAAAAAGCACCAAAAGAGGAAAATGAAAACGAAACAAAAATTGATGTTCTCAAAACCATTCTGTTGGCCAAACACAGTGGCTCACACCTATAAACCTAGCACTTTGGGAGGCTGAGGCAGGCATATCACCTGAGGTCAGGAGTTTGAGACTGATCAACATGGCAAAACCCCATCTCTACTAAATATGTAAAAATTAGCCTGGCTTGGTGACGGGTACCTGTAATCCTAGCTACTCAGGAGGCTGAGGCACAAGAATCGCTTGAATCTGGGAGGCAGAGGTTGCAGCGAGCTGACATCATGCCACTGCACTCCAGCCTGGGCAATAGAGTAGATTCCATCTCAAAAAAACGAAAATAAAAACAAAAACAAAAAAACCCTGGCAACTAAATAAGTAATTATATATAATTAGGATATATGTCATATATTATATATATCTCACTCATAAAGAGATACATATTTTATTAATGACATTATTCTAATAAATAAGAATTACATATACATTCATAAATATATATTTGACATATAACATTTATATCACATATATGAAATGCAACAAACAGCAAAGAGTTCTTAAGAATGAAGATGTGATAGCCTGAATACATAACTAATTGAAGAATTTTGGAGTAAAGTTAAGAAAATCTGTAGTTTTTAAAAATATACTATGAAATCGAAATTTAAAAGGTAACAGATTAAGTTTCAGTTTAGAAGATCCAAAAGCCAAAAAACAAAGAGATAACTAAGAGGAAGTCAAGACAATCTTCAGTGAAATAATTCAAGAAACCTTCCAAGAACTGAAGAATATGAAGGATTAATTGAATGACCTTTTTTTCTGGCTTTCAATTAAGATGTAAGAAGTTGAAAAGTGTTAATCCAAATCTTACAACAATCAGAAAAAAAGGATAATCTACAAAATCAAACTTTTTCTTCAATCCATTAGAGAGCTGAGAGCAGGGCAACCAAATAGCTGAAACCAAAGGTTAGGGTACGACCACTTGCTAAACGCTGAGTGTAGGCTCGCACGAGAACATAGAATCCCGGAACCTGCAGAAAAAAATAAACTCTTCACCCACTCACGGGCTCTTCTCTGGAAATTTCTCTGGAAACTCAGAGAAAATGAGGGGTAGAGCAAGAAACAGAAGAAAGCCTGTCTCATGCTGCAGGCCTGTGGGGAAGAGCAGTAGCTGCTGCAGGAAAGACACATAGTTCCACCTAAAGCCTGGTCCTCACCTTCTCTACAGAACAAAAGCCTTAAGCTGCTGGGGGAAGGGCAGCAAACTCTGTCACCCTCAGGACATAGGTGAAGACCCACTGCAGCTATGAAAAGGGAACAAGAAAAAACCTAGAGTAGAGGCTGAAAAAATCTTGGGCCCAGACTAGTTGAAACCCCCCTAACACAGTGGAAGAAGAACCACAGAGAAACCAGGGACTAAGCATTGCCTAATATGAAGGCTGAGCCAGGATAGAAGAAAGCACCTCTGCCCACTTCCCACCAGTCTAGCAAGCAACAAGTCACAAATAAAAGGATTCCAAAGCCAGGAGAGTGAAGTACAAAATACATAACAAAAACTGGTCTTCTCTAAGGTATAGGCACACATTGAAAGACTAAAGCTGATGGTAGATCAGGATTATGAAGAAAAATCCTCTGGCAACCTAGCCCCCACCCTAAACTCAAAGTAATGTAGAGAACTCAAACAGTCCCAGGTGAACTGAGGATAATCATCATAGTAACAACAAACCCCAAACCCAGCTCAATTCCTGACTACATAGACTAAATGTCTAACACGAAAAGCCTAGCAAAACAAGGCATGCTCAGTTTGTGCCACAAATACTATTTACTTCCATCTCTTCTGTCCCACATAGGATGCCTAGCTGTCAACCAAAAATTAAGAGACACATAAAGAAGAAAAAAAGAAAAAAGAAAAAGACAAATTCCTAAAAAGATGCAAAATAAAGGGAAACATATATGACCCAGAAGTAGAAACTATCAAAGAAATAAAGTAACTACTATAATAGGTCAAAGGATTGTGTGGCAAAGGTAGACACATGGACAGATGGGGAATTTTAGAAGACACATGGAAACTACCAAAAAGAATTAACCAGAAATGCTAGAAATAAAAAACATTGCAGCAAAAATGAAAAAAACATGGATTCAACAGGCACATCTATAAATTTGACACCGTAAAGAATCAGTAAAACTGAAGATACTTCAAAAGAAATTATCCAAACTGAAATACAAAGAGAACAAAACAGTGGGAAAAAAATAAAACAGACTACAGTATTCAAGAGGTATGGAATAATATCAAGTTATCAGGTATGTGTATATGATTGGAATCACAAAAGAGGGAGACAGATAATGGGGCAAAAGACATATTTAAAGGAATAATAATTGAGAATTGTCAAAAAGCATAAAAGACACAAAATCACATATGACGGAAGCTTAGAAAATATTGAACAGATAAACACAAATAAGTAAACAAACGAAACACTCCTAAACATGTGATATACAAACTGGCATAAACCAAAGATAAAGAGAATATCTTGAAGGCAAACTTATTATCAGAACATTTAAAGTGAGAGAATATGAAATGATATGACTAAAGTGCTAATTGAATAAACAATGAGCCTAGAATTCTATACCTAGTGAAAAATCTTTGTAAAAAATATGAAAGAGTTTTTCAGACAACCAAAAGCTTAGGAAATCCATTAACAGCTGACTTGCACTCCAAGAAATGGTAAAATAAATTATTCAGAACAAAAGAATAGAATATCATATAGAAACTTGGATCTAAACAAAGAAATAAAGAGTGCAAGAAGTGATATAAATGTTGGTAAATAATCATTTTTAAAATTTTTTAATTGTTCTAAAATGCAATTACTTGTGTAAAACTACTACAGTAACAATGCATTGTGTGTTATAGTATATGCAAATATAGAGTATATAGAAATTTATTAGAAAAACTGGGAGAAAGAAATGGGGAATTCAGTTGGGAGCTCTTTACACTATAGAAAAGTTATATAATATTTGATGACTGGATATAATTAATTCAAAATGTATATTCTAAAACCTGGAGAAATAACTAAAAATCATTTTTTAAAAGCACTAATTATAACCCAGTAGTAGAAGCAAAAGAGCATCATTGAAAATATACTGAATTAAGGCAACGAATAAAAGTACAACATGATAAAGCAAAGAGATGTAACAAATTTTAAAATGACTACCAAAATAAATCATAATTCAACTATATCAAAACTATATTGAATATAAGTGGTCTAAATATTCCATTTAAAAGACAGAGACCATAAAAGCAGATGAAACAATAAAACCCAAATATATTATATATACAAAACAGTCACTTTTAAATCTAAATATATAAATGAATCAAAAGTTTAAAGATATAAAAAGATTACTATATAAATCAAAAGAAAACTGAAGCACCTATACAAATTATCAGAGAAAATACACATTGAAACAAGTAGCATTGCCAGAGATCAGGAGAGTCATTGTATAATTTTCCTCCTAACAGCAGTGCTTCAATGTACATGAACTGAAAAAATAGACAAAGAAATCCACAGTGCAGTTAGAGATGTCAATGCTCCTTTCTTAGTAACTAGTAAAACAAATAGACAGAAAATACATGAATATCTAGATGACTTGAACAACACTATCAACCAGTTTTATCTACTTGATGAATTGGAAGCATAGAGCACTTCCAACAATAGCAAATACGTTTTTGCTTTTTTTTTTTGTTTTTTTTTTTTTTTTTTGAGATCAAGTCTCGCTCTGTCACCCAGGCTGGAGTGCAGTAGCATGAGCTCTGCTCCCTGCAAGCTCTGCCTCCTGGATTCACGTCATTCTCCTGCCTCAGCCTCCCAAGTAGCTGGGACTACAGGCACCCGCCACCACAGCCGGCTAATTTTTTTTTGTAGCAAATATATGATTTTTAAGTGCACATGAAATGATCACCAGAATAGAATTTATTCTTGGCCACAAAACAACCTTTAACATACACAAAATATTAAAATGATACTAACAATGTTCTTGAATCATAGTAAGAAAAAAGTAGAAATGAACAGAAAAATATATACATAGAAATCCCCAAATATTTGAAAATTACTTTTAAATAACCATAACACAAAGAAGTTACACAAGATAATAGGAAATACCTTAAGTTTAATGAAAATAAAATAACAACACATTGAAATTTGTGGGATACAAAACCAGTGCTTAAAGAAAAATTGATAGCATCAAATGTTTATGTCACAAAAGAAGAAAAATAAATCAGTTCTCTAACTTTTCACTTTGAAAAACTGGAAAATGAAGAACAAATCAAATCCAAAGCAAGCAGGAGATAGAAAAATAAAGATAAGCACAGAAATCAATTACACTGAAATAGCAAAGCAATGGAGAAAAATCAATAAAACAAAAAACCGATTCTTTAATAAACTAAAATTTTAAAACCTCTAATCAGAATGCCCAACTAAAAAGTAGGGAAGAAAAAAATTATAAACATCAGAAACAGGTAGTGACATCACTACAGACTACAAACATTAGACAAATAATAAAACTATAAATGGCACACTCATGAATTCAACCACTTAAATGAAATTAAATTTTTTAAAGGAACCGATTGCCATACTCTACCAAGAACAAATAGATAACCTGAATTGCCTTTTATTTTTTTAAATTAATTAATTAATAATTAACAGAGTTCCACCAAAGGAACTCCAGGAACAAATGCCTTTACTGTGCCATTCTAATACATATTTAAGAACAAAATACAGTCATGTGTTGCTTAATGATGGGGGACACCATTCTGAAAAATGTGTCAGTAGACAGTTTCATCATTTCGTGAACATCATAGAATGCACCTATACAAATCTAGAAAGTATAGTTTACTACACATGTAGGCTATAGGGTATGGCCTATTGCTTCTAGGTTATAAACCTGTACAGCATTTTACTGTATGGAATACTATAGGCAAGTGTAACACAATGGTAAGTATTTATGTTTCCAAACATATCTAAACATAGAGAAGGAACAGTAAAGATATTGTATAAAATATAAAAAGTGGTACACCTATGTAGGGCGCTTACCATGAATGGAGTTTACAGGACTGAAGGTTGCTCTGGGTGAGTCAGTGACCAAGTGGTGAAGGAATGTGAAGGCCTGGGATGTTACCGTTTATTACTGTAGACCTCATAGACACTGTACACCTATGCTATTCTGAATTTATAACATATTTTTCTTTCTTCAATAATAAATTAATTTTAGCTTACTGTAACTTTTTTACTTTATAAACTTTTTAACTTTTTAAACTTTGTGCCTCTTTTATAATAACACTTAGCTTAAAACACACTGTACAGCTATACAAAACTATCTTCTTTCTTTGTATCCTTATTCTGTAAGCTTTTTCTATTTTTTAATTTTTTTACACTTTTTTGTTAACTAAGACACTGTGTTAGGTCATTCTCGCATTGTTATAAAGAAATACCTGAGACTGGGTAATTTATAAGAAAGGAAGTTTAATTGGCTTATGGTTCTGCAGGCTGTACAGGAAGCATAGCGGCATTTACCTCCAAGGAGGCCTCAGGAAGCTTTTGCTCATGGCCAAAGCAGGCACGTTACATAAGGAGAATGGGAGCAAGAGTACGGTGGGGGTAGGCACCATGCACTTGTAAACAGCCAGATCTCAGAAGTCACTCACTATCACCAGAACAGCACCAAGAGGATGGCACTAAACCATTCTTAAGAAACCCACCCCCATGATCCAAGCACCTCCCACCAGGCCCCACCTCCAGCACTGAAGATGACAATTCAACATTACATTTACATGAGATTTAGGCAGGGGCAAATATACAAACTCTGTTAGACACAAACACACTCACTAGTCTAGGCCCACAAAGGGTCAGGAGCATCAGTATCACATCTTCTACCTCCACATTTTGTCTCACTGGAAGCCCTTCCGGGCAATGACAGGCAGGGAGCTGTCATCTATGAAAACAATGCCTACTTCTGGATGCCTCCTGAAGGACCTGCCTAAGGCTGATTTTTTATAAGTAGAAGGAGTAAACTGTAAAATAATGATGAAATGATTAAAAGTGTTGTACAGTAAATGTGTAAACCAGTTAACACAGTCATTTATTATGATTATCAAGTATTAGGTACTTTACATAATGGTATTTGGTATACTTTTATACAACTGGCAGTGCAGTAGGTTTGCTTACATCAGTATTACTACAAACACATGAGTATTGCATTGTGCTACAACATTATGAGGGCTAGGATGCCACTAGATGATAGGAATTTCTCGGCCCCATTATAATCTTACGGGACCACCATAGTGTATATGGTCCATCATTGACCTTATTGTCCTTATGTGATGGATGACTATAATACCAAATCTATGTAAACTCATCCAAAGTGTAAAAGACAATGGACATTATAATTTAAGAAAACCACAGACCAATAGCATTTGTGCACATAGATGCATAAATCCTCAAGAAAGTCTTACAAATAAAAGCCAGCAATACGTAAAAATGCTACTATGTCATGATCAAGTATGTTCGGCTAGCTCGACATCTGAAAATCAGTCAATGTAATTCATCCTATTAATAGACTAAAGAAGAAAAAATGGATCATCTCATGGATACAGATAGAATACCCGACTAAATTAAACATACATTCATGATAAAAATGCAAAGCAAATTAAAAATGGAAGAGAACTTCTCCAGTCTGAAAAGGGACTCTAAAAAACAAACAGCTACAACGGAATGCTTCTGGGGGAAAGGCTGCCCAGTTTTGCCCTGAGTTCAGTCAAAAGGCAAGATGTTCATTCTAACAACTTTATCATTCCAGGTGTTAAAGTAACTTGAAATTTAGAGAGGTTCCCCAAATGCCCTCTTCTTCACCACCTCCCTCCCTCATCTACAATCCTCGATCAAGGGCATATAAGCAAAAAAGGACAACAGAAGGACCTGTGGCCTCCAGCGGGGACAGGAGGATTATGGGACAGAGGAGCAGGTGAATCACCCATCAGGCTGCAATTTTGCATCTTGGGCCCACTGAGAGAGTTGTGGCTCTGATTCTGTCAACTGGGGTATTACCGTAATGGGTAAAACGTGATAATTACTGTAGTGCACTGGATGGAATGTGACTCTTTAAGAGTGTTGAGTCTGGAAATTCGGGAAGGTCTATTACTAGTGTTGCTGGAAGAGGAAGTGGGAAAAGCCACTGTAAAGTGAAAGGCTTTCCTGGACAACTCGGTGATGAATAGCTGTCTGATCATGATGCCTGTGGGACCAGGGATAAGTCACCGCAATCTCCTGTATTAATGTCCTCATCTGTGCAATAGGCATTTAAGCCAAGGGAGGCACTGTTGCTTTAGTATGCCACATCAATAGGCTGAATAAGAATCATTACAGGAATTTGAAAGGATGAGAAGAAAGAGGTGAACATTTAGCTCCGAATTTAGAATGTAAAAAGGCATCACAAATAGCATGGCATTTTATAATATATAACAGAATATGCTAAGATGTTTCTGCATGCACACATTCTTTTCCAGAAAAATCAATAACTAGGAGCACAGACCTCCCAAAATTGTCTCTTAATGAGGCTTCCAAAGCATCTACTTACATTTTAGTAAGAACTAAGAAAGCCCCACATACAGTTTTTAATTAAAACCAAGCGTTTATATGTGGCTGCAAAATACCATTTTCCCCCCACGGTTACATAAATTATGGAGGATAACAATGGTACAAACATCTCCTCTTTTCTGACCTGAATAGCAAAGGTTGTTCCACTCTGCACAAAGACCCCATAGGAGGAAGTGTTATAGGTGGCAGTAAGAGGTGGCAATAAAATGGTCAAGAATTCGCCAAATGGCATTCAGGTTAGTAATAGTCTAGCAGTTCTTGGGTATTTTCTGCTTGGAAAAATGTAACTCTACTTTATGTCTCATGCCAACTTTGTTCTATATTGATAAACGTGTCCAGCTCATAAATTGTAGGCTTCTATGAGTTTTCAAAGATCAGAGTTTTCCTTGCTTGTGCTATTACATATAGTATAGATAGCTATTGGTATTGCTGCTGTATATATATGGGTGCAGCATGAGGCAGGCATCAGGCCCCCTCCATAGAGCTTTACTCCAATTTGGAAAAGCCGGCTGGGCGCAGTGGCTCATACCTGTAATCCCAGCACTTTGGGAGGCTGGGGCAGGTGGATCACTTGAGGTCAGGAGTTCAAGATCATCCTGGACAACATGGTGAAACTCCATCTCTACCAGAAATACAAAAATTAGCTGGGCGTGGTGGCACATGCCTGCAATCCTAGCTACTAGGGAGGCTGAGGCAGGAGAATCGCTTGAACCCAGGAGGCAGAGGTTACACTGGGCTGAGATTGTGCCACTGCACTCCAGCCTGAGCGACAGAGCAAGACTTCATCCCAAAAAGAAAACGAAAAAAAATTAGAAAAGCCTTGCAGAGTTGAAGCTGTTATGCAGAAGGTACAGCTCTGAAAACTCATGGCCCCTGCTTTAGGAGGGAATCCCTACTGGTCACCCAGGACTGCAAAGCAGCAGCTCCTTACAGCTTGAAAAAATATGAATGTCCCCAAATTATACTATTTCTATTTTGTTATTCATATTAGCAGCAGCATTTCATTTTTTACCTTTCTTTTTTTTTTCTGTAACATCAAGTAATATAGTCATTGGAAGAGAACAGGAAACAGATAAACAAAATGTGAAGAAAGTCACATAAAATTCCACTTACCAGAAAGAACCACTGTTCATATATTAGATTTTTAGAGTGCAAGGCCTTCCATGTAATAAATAAAATAGCATTATTATTATTATTATTATTATTTTATTATTATTAGACTTCAAGTTCTAGGGTACATGTGCACAATGTGCAGGTGTGTTACATATGTATACTTGTGCCATGTTGGTGTGCTGCACCCATCGACCTGTCAGTACACATCAACTCGTCATTTACAACAGGTATAACTCCCAATGCCATCCCTCCCTACCCCCACTCCCCATAATAGGCCCCAGTGTGTGATGTTCCCCTTCCCAAGTCCAAGTGATCTCATTGTTCAATTCCAACCTATAAGTGAGAATATGCGGTGTTCACTTTTTTGTTCTTGTGATAGTTTGCTGAAAATGACGGTTTCCAGCTGCATCCATGACCCTACAAAGGACACAAACTCATCCCTTTTCATGGTTGCATAGTATTCCATGGTGTATATGTGCCACATTTTCTTAATCCAGTCTGTCACAGATGGACAATTGGGTTGATTCCAAGTCTTTGCTATTGTGAATAGTGCCGCAATAAACACACGTGTGCATGTGTCTTTATAACAGCATGATTTATAATCCTTTGGGTATATACCCAGTAAAGGGATGGCTAGGTCATATGGTATTTCTAGTTCTAGATCCTTGAGGAATGGCTATACTGTTTTCCACAATGGTTGAACTAGTTTACAATCCCACCAACAGTGTAAAAGTGTTCCTATTTCCCCACATCCTCTCCAGCACCTGTTGGTTCCTGACTTTTTAATGATTGCCATCCTAACTGGTGTGAGATGGTATCTCATTGTGGTTTTGATTTGCATTTCTCCGATGGCGAGTGATGATGAGCATTTTTTCATGTGTCTGTTGGCTGTATGCATGTCTTCTTTTGAGAAATGTCTGTTCATATCCTTTGCCCACTTTTTGATGGGGTTGTTTGCTTTTTTCTTGTAAATTTGTTTGAGTTCTTTGTAGGTTCTGGATATTATCCCTTTGTCAGATGAGTAGATTGCAAAAATTTTCTCCCATTCTGTAGGTTGCCTGTTCACTCTGATGGTAGTTTCTTTTGCTGTGCAGAAGCTCTTTAATTTAATTTGATCCCATTTGTCAATTTTCACTTTTGTTGCCATTGCTTTTGGTGTTTTAGACATGAAGTCCTTGCCCATGCCTATGCCCTGAATGGTATTCCCTAGGTTTTCTTCTAGGGTTTTTATGGTTTTAGGTCTAACATTTAAGTCTCTATTCCATCTTGAATTAATTTTCGTATAAGGAGTAAGAAAAGGATCCAATTTCAGCTTCCTACTTATGGCTAGCCAATTTTCCCAGCACTATTTATTAAATAGGGAATCCTTTCCCCATTTCTTGTTTTTGTGAGGTTTGTCAAAGATCAGATGGCTGTAGATGTGTGGTATTATTTCTGAAGGCTCTGTTCTGTTCCATTGGTCTATATCTCTGTTTTGGTACCAGTACCATGCTGTTTTGGTTACTGTAGCCTTGTAGTATAGTTTGAAGTCAGGTAGCGTGATGCCTCCAGCTTTGTTGTTTTGACTTAGGATTGTCTTGGAAATGCTGGCTCTTTTTTGGTTCCAAATGAACTTTAAAGCAGTTTTTCCCAATTCTATGAAGAAAGTCATTGGTAACTTGATGGGGATAGCATTGAATCTATAAATTACCTTAGGCAGTATGGCCATTTTCACGATATTGATTCTTCCTATCCATGAGCATGGTATGTTCTTCCATTTGTTTGTGTCCTCTTTTATTTCACTGAGCAGTGGTTTGTAGTTCTCCTTGAAGAAGTCCTTTACATCCCTTGTAAGTTGGATTCCTAGGTATTTTATTCTCTTTGAAGCAATTATGAATGGAAGTTTATTCCTGATTTGGCACTCTGTTTGTCTGTTACTGGTGTATAAGAATGCTTGTGATTTTTGCACATTAATTTTGTATCCTGAGACTTCGCTGAAGTTGCTTATCAGCTGAAGGAGATTTTGGGCTGAGACAATGGGGTTTTCTAAATATACAATCATGTCATCTGCAAATAGGGACAATTTGACTTCTTCTTTTCCTAACTGAATACCCTTGATTTCTTTCTCTTGCCTGATTGCCCTAGCCAGAACTTCCAACACTATGTTGAATAGGAGTGGTGAGAGAGGGCATCCCTGTCTTGTGCCAGTTTTCAAAGGGAATTTTTTCAGTTTTTGCCCATTCAGTATGATATTAGCTGTGGGTTTGTCATAAACAGCTCTTATTATTTTGAGATACATTCCATCACTACTGAATTTATTGAGAGTTTTTAGCATGAAGGGCTCTTGAATTTTGTCAAAGGCCTTTTCTGCATCTATAGAGATAATCATGTGGTTTTTGTCTTTGGTTCTGTTTACATGCTGGATCACATTTATTGATTTGTGTATGTTGAACCAGCCTTGCATGCCAGGGATGAAGCCCACTTGATCATGATGGATAAGCTTTTTGATGTGCTGCTGGATTTGGTTTGCCAGTATTTTATTGAGGAATTTTGCATCAATGTTCATCAGGGATATTCGTCTAAAATTCCCTTTTTTTGTTGTGTCTCTGCCAGGCTTTGGTATCAGGATGATGTTGGCCTCATAAAATGAGTTAGGGAGGATTCCCTCTTTTTCTATTGATTGAAATAGTTTCAGAAGGAATGGCACCAGCTCCTCCTTGTACCTCTGGTAGAATTCGGCTGTGAATCCATCTGGTCCTGGACTTTTTTTGGTGGGTAGGCTATTAATTATTGTCTCAATTTCAGAGCCTGCTATTGGTCTATTCAGGGATTCAGCTTCTTTCTGGTTTAGTCTTGGGAGAGTGTAAGTGTCCAGGAAATTATCCAGTTCTTCTACATTTTCTAGTTTATTTGTGTAGAGGTGTTTGTAGTATTCTCTGATGGTAGTTTGTATTTCTGTAGGTTCGGTGGTGATATCCCCTTTATCATTTTTTAATGTGTCAATTTGATTCTTCTCTCTTTTCTTCTTTATTAGTCTTGCTAGCAGTCTATCAATTTTGTTGATCTTTTCAAAAAACCAACTCCTGGATTCATTAATTTTTTGGAGGGTTTTTTGTGTCTCTATCTCCTTCAGTTCTGCTCTGATCTTAGTTATTTCTTGCCTTCTGCCAGCTTTTGAATGTGTTTGCTCTTGCTTCTCTAGTTCTTTTAATTGTGATGTTAGAGTGTCAATTTTAGATCTTTCCAGCTTTCTCTTGTGGGCATTTAGTGCTATAAATTTCCCTCTACACACTGCTTTATATGTGCCCCAGAGATTCTGGTATGTTGTATCTTTGTTCTCATTGGTTTCAAAGAACATCTTTATTTCTGCCTTCATTTCGTTATGTACCCAATAGTCATTCAGGAGCAGGTTGTTCAGTTTCCATGTAGTTGAACAGTTTTGATTGAGTTTCTTAGTCCTGAGTTCTAGTTTGATTGCACTGTGGTCTGAGAGACAGTTTGTTATAATTTCTGTTCTTGTACATTTACTGAGGAGTGCTTTACTTCCAATTATGTCATCAATTTTGGAATAAGTGTGATGTGGCGCTGAGAAGAATGTATATTCTGTTGATTTGGGGTGGAGAGTTCTGTAGATGTCTAGTAGGTCTGCTTGGTGCAGAGTTGAGTTCAATTCCTGAATATCCTTGTTAACTTTCTGTCTTGTTTATCTGTCTAATGTTGACAGTGGGGTGTTGAAGTCTCCCATTATTATTGTATGGGAGTCTAAGTCTCTTTGTAAGTCTCTAAGGACTTGCTTTATGAATCTGAGTGCTCCTGTATTGGGTGCATATATATTTAGGATAGTTAGCTCTTCCTGTTGAATTGATCCCTTTACCATTATGTAATGGCCTTCTTTGTCTCTTTTGATCTTTGATGGTTTAAAATCTGTTTTATCAGAGACTAGGATTGCAACCCCTGCTTTTTTGTGATCTCCATTTGCTTGGTAGATCTTTCTCCATCTCTTTATTTTGAGCCTATGTGTGTCTCTGCATGTGAGATGGGTCTCCTGAAGACAGCAGACTGATGGGTCTTGACTCTTTATTCAATTTGCCAGTCTGTGTCTTTTAATTGGAGCATTTAGCCCATTTACATTTAAGGTTAATATTGTTATGTGTGAACTTTATCCTGTCATTGTGATATTAGCTGGTTATTTTGCTTGTTAGTTGATGCAGTCTCTTCCTAGCCTCGATGGTCTTTACATTTTGGCATGTTTTTGCAATGGCTGGTACCGGTTTTCCCTTTCCATGTTTAGTGCTTCCTTCAGGATCTCCTGTAGGGCAGGCCTGGTGGTGACAAAATCTCTAAGCATTTGCTTGTCTGTAAAGGATTTTATTTCTCCTTCACTTATGAAACTTAGTTTGGCTGGATATGAAATTCTGGGTTGAAAATTCTTTTCTTTAAGAATGTTGAATATTGGCCCCTACTCTCTTCTGGCTTGGAGAGTTTCTGTCAAGAGATCTGCTGTTAGTCTTATGGGCTTCCCTTTGTGGGTGATCCGACCTTTCTCTCTGACCGCCCTTAACATTTTTTCCTTCATTTCAACTTTGGTGAATCTGACAATTATGTGTCTTGTACTTGCTCTTCTCGAGGAGTATCTTTGTGGCATTCTCTGTATTTCCTGAATTTGAATGTTGGCCTGCTTTACTAGCTTGGGGAAGTTCTCCTGGATGACATCCTGAAGAGCGTTTTCCAACTTGGTTCCATTTTCCCCCTCACTTTCAGGCACCCCAATCAGACATAGATTTGGTCTTTTCACATAATCCCATACTTCTTGAAGGCTTTGTTCATTTCTTTTTCCTCTTTTTTCTTTAGACTTCTCTTCTCGCTTCATTTTATTCATTTGATCCTCAATTGCTGATACTTTCTTCCAGTTGATCGAGTCGGTTACTGAAGCTTGTGCATTTGTCACGTATTTCTCATGTCATGTTTGTTTATGGCCTTCTCTGCATTGATTATTCTAGTTATTCATTCTTCCATTCTTTTTTCAAGATTTTTAGTTTCTTTGCGCTGGGTATGTAATTCCTCCTTTAGCTCTCAGAAGTTTGATGGACTGAAGCCTTCTTCTCTCAGCTCATCAAAGTCATTCTCTGTCCAACTTTGATCAGTTGCTGGCGATGAGCTGCGTTCCTTTTGAGGGGGAGATGCGCTCTTATATTTTGAATTTCCAGCTTTTCTGCCCTGCTTTTTCCCCATCTTTGTGGTTTTATCTGCCTTTGGTCTTTGATGATGGTGACATACTGATGGGGTTTTGGTGTGGGTGTCCTTTCTGTTTGTTAGTTTTCCTTCTAACAGTCAGGACCCTCAGCTGTAGGTCTGTTGGAGATTGCTTGAGGTCCACTCCAGACTCTCTTTGCCTGGGTATCAGCAGCAGAGCCTGCAGAAGATAGAATGTTGCTGAACAGAGAGTGTTCCTGTCTGATTCTTGCTCTGGAAGCTTCGTCTCAGGGGTGTACCCCACCATGTGAGATGTGGGATGTTGGTCTGCACCTAGTGGGGGATGTCTCCCAGGTCAGGGACCCACTTGAGCAGGCAGTCTGTCTGTTCTCAGATCTCAACCTCCATGTTGGGAGATCCACTGCTCTCTTCAAAGCTGTCAGACAGGGTCATTTGCATATGAAGAGGTTTCTGCTGCTTTTTGTTTGGCTATGCCCTGTCCCCAGAGGTGGAGTCTACAGAGACAGGCAGGCCTCCTTGAACTGCTGTGGGCTCCACCGAGTTTGAGCTTCCTGGTGACTCTGTTTACCTACTTAAGCCTCAGCAATGGCAGGAGCCCCTCCCTCAGCCTTGCTGTTGCCTTGCAGTTAGATAGCAGACTGCTGTGCTAGCAATGAGGGAGGCTCCATGGGCATGGGACCCTCCCGGCCAAGTGTGGGATATAATCTCCTGTTGTGCCATTTGCTAAGACCCTTGGTAAAGCACAGTATTAGGGTGGGAGTTACCCGATTTTCCAGATGTTGTGTGTCTCGGTTCCCCTGGCTAGGAAAAGGGTTTCCCTTCCCACTTGCACTTCGCAGGTAAGGCAATGCCTCGCCCTGCTTCAGCTCTCGCTGGTGGGGCTGCACCAGCTGACCAGCACTGATCGTCTGGCACTCCCCAGTGAGATGAACCCAGTACCTCAGTTGAAAATGCAGAAATCACCCATCTTCTGTGTTGCTCATGCTGGGAGCTAGGGACTGGAGCTGTTCCTATTTGGCCATCTTGCTCTGGGTCCAGCATTATTATTTTTAATAACTGCTGCTTTGAGCATGCTGTAACTTATTTGAACATTTTTAGCTAGAGGCTAGAGAAAGACCTTTATCAATAAAACCAGACTTTTAGGGACATAAGATGGCAAAAGATCCTGGGGGACTCTGAGGGCAAGTACTTTATATCTTAATAAATGAATCAATTTACTTAAAACCATTTATAGTGTATCTTCTGCATATATGGCAATTTTCTAAGCTCTGTGAAAAAATAAAGATGGATCAGATGAAGACTCTGATCTCACAGGTTTACTATGCAATGGGGAAAGAGATCAACTCCTCAAATACAGTTATTTAACAGCTATATAAAATGTGAGAAAGAATTTTATGCTTGGAAGAAGATGGTATAGGAAAAGTGTCATGTTTATACTGAGATGGTGCTTTCTCCAACTGGGTTTCTCCAACTGGAAAAGGTTTTGTGGAAAAGATAGCATTTAATTGAGGACTTCTAATGGATGACTCTTAGGTCACAATCTGTAGAAAGGGCCAAGATAAGGAAAGAACAGTCCATACAGAATACAGCCTGGAACAGAATATGGTAGAGTCTGAGAATTCCCAGGACAAGTGCCAGCTCCAGCCTCAGAGAGGCAGGAATGGTTTGGACCCTGAGTCAAAGGAATGAATCTTGCTTCTCAAAACTCAAGGAAGAAGAAAACATTGCAACTAGATCAGAGCTGGTGGCAAATTAATCAGATGTTCCACACACCAAAATCCCAACTGCTTAAAAGAGATTAACTGGAGAAAATAGAAGAAGAGTAGGAACATAAATCTTCCACAGATTCCTTCCTTGCATGAAAAAATATATGCATTAAATCACATAATCTTCACACCCATCTGTTTGAAGTGGACATGACGGACTCCATTTTGTAAATGCTGAAAACTAAGACTCAAAGAGCACAAAATTTGTCCCCTAATCACACAGGTAATAAATGATGGAATCAGGTGTAAATTCAGGCAAATTTGTTTTCAAAGACTATCCCCTTCAATCATGTCATTGCCACTCTGAAAGTGATTAAATGCAGTCAGGAACTGGAAATGAACTTTTTAATGAAATGAAGGCCCTGAATTTGTGGAAGAAAATAAAAGCAAAGGTGAGGAAAAGAGAGGTAAAATAGGAGGATGGAGATGAGAGCTTGACCCACATGGAAGTTAAATGATGCTGCTTCTCAACCCTACTGTCTGGAAAAGGGGCCTCTTAGGAGACACAGAGTATTAGTAGAACATGTTGGCTTAGAATGCTTGCCACCCTTCCTACACAATAGAGCTCCCACCTCTGATTGGGAAAGACCTGGGATATCCAGGGGTGAAAAATGGAGCACTTCCTACTTCACAGCTCATGCCAGGACTGATATAAGGGAAGCCAGGCCTGGAGAAAATTATGAGCTCCAAGACCCAACAAATGAATGAGGAAGGTGAGCCAGCCTCTGCAGCAGAACCCCAATTGCTCTAGCAGGGAGATTCCAGGCCACATGTGTGGCTCCTGAATACCCTTGGCCTAACTTCCTCTGGAGCTCCATGGGGTCTTTTGGTTCTGGGAAGGAAAAGATACAACTAAAACCCCTGAATCACCTGTAGCCCAAAGAATTCTGCTATGAATGGCTTCCCTCAAAAAGCTGTACATGTAGAGGGAAGAGCCATTTCTGAAGACTGGAAAAGAGTCACAACAGGAGAGAAGGAGGATAGCTCAGTCCCAGAGCCTTGTCAGGTGGATAAATTTCACCCAGTGAATTTGAAATCAACTGTAGAAATGACTTTGCCAGTTCCCCATGGCAGGTGGATCTGTGAGACATGCAAGCATCCCTGAAAATTTTGAAATTATTTTGGTAGAAAATGTTTGGAACGTAAGGAAGGACTTCCTGCTAATCAAGACTTTCAAAATTTAAACTCTATTTTTGCCCATGGAAGTAACTCTGCCTTTAAAAGCACAGGTCTCCTTAATTTTTGTCCTGTGGTTCTCTAACCTATGTGATCTGTACTTTGATTTCTTTTCCTTTGATGGTTTTTTCCAAAGCAAAGAAATATGTCCAGTCACCTGTCACCTAACAATATTGATTAGTAAAACAGAAAATCATCATGCATCAGTCAAAGATAAGGCCACAGATACTAACTGCATGTATCACCAGATTGTCTCTAGCAGTCCCTATTTGTCACTGTGGCAAATTGTTGTAGAAGATAATTAATCTTCCAATAAATCAATAAATCAAAGGCTGTTTCTGGACTCCTACGATGGCCTACCCTCAGCTCTAACAATTCCAGTGTCTTCCTTGCTAGGTCAATTTTATATGTTCTTCAGTGATGGATGGCTGACACTCAGGATGGCCCTTGCCCACTTTTGGCATGGAGGGGTGAAAACAGCTCTTCCAAGTGACAGCAAATGACTGTGGACACTAAAGCCAACTATTGGCTTGGCTCAAAGCTGCGAAAACACAAGCAATTAACTGCTGTTACTGTAACAGATGGGCGTTCTGTAGGGGGATACTAGGGACATTTTATCCTGGAGGTTTGCAAATGCATGTATCATTCCAAGAAACTAGGAGTCTAGTGCAACAATTACTAAGACAGAGCAGAGTGACATCTTAGGCTTTGCATCTTTAGGCAAACGTGTGTGTAAACATATGTATGGAGTCAGTATGTAAAAGTTGCTTTGCAGGATATTATAAAAAGCTGTTTCTTTCAATATGACTATATTGTGGTCATAGGCTGGCTGCTTGAGTCTGCGACACAGCGATTCTACAAATATTTTACGTACATGTGCACACACACACAGAGACACCCTTCTTATATCAATATGAAGAATGAAAGGAATACATTAAAATGTGAAGGAGTTTCTCTTAGGTGGTCAAATTATTATTGATTATTTTCTTATATATTTTTATAATTATTCAAATGTCCTTAAATGAGCATGTATTATTTTTATTGAATGTCCTTCATGTAAATTTTAATATCAGTAAGAAGCATGCATTTCTTTTCTCAATGAGATTACAGTTTAATAAGATAAATTTTAGTCCCATAAATCATTACATTTGCTTATGGCCTTTCCCTAGACCCCAGGATCATAAAGTGATTCCACTAGTTCTCTATCAGCAAAGCTCTGATCACATGTAAGAGCAGAAAGTTAAAATATTCATTTTTTACCTTTTGATTTGGAAAAAAAAGGAAAAACCATCCTTTTAATGTCTTGTTATAGAAATCCTTAGCATAAAAACAGTCAGTATCATGCAATGGAAATAGGGTTATCAGATTTTTCAAGGAAAGGTACAGGATGCCTGGTTAAATTTGAATTTCCAATAAACAACAAACAATATTTTTAGTATAATTAGCCTCATACAGTATTTTATGTATTTTATCTGGCAATCTCAAATGGAGAGAGTCCAAGATAAGAAACCTGGCCACTTACTTATTGGCTCAGACTCTAGCCCTGGCCCTAAAGACCTAGCTGCACTAACCAGGAGGGCTGGCTACTGTCTGTCTTGATATTTTATTTAAAGTCTTGGAGGGTGAGGAAGTATTCCTATGAACTTCATCTCCTAAACGGTCATGATTAGCTATTTTTCCCAAAACTGGGACCTGAGGACCCTGAGAATTTGGGGGTACAGATTTTGAAGTCTTATTTGTTTCATTGACTTTAAGCATCTTAATTTCATTTTTCTAATAATTTTAAAATCATATAATCAAGTTCCACTTCCAGTTAATATTTTGAAGGATGTAAAAAAAAAAAAATCACTCTCATCTTTACCAAAAAGCACAGGAAATGTTTTAAAAAAATTTTTTAAGTCATCGTGGAGCTTTCGAAGCAAAGAAACCAGCAATAGCTAAAACTCCTGAAGCAAAGAAACCAGCAATAGCTAAAACACCTGGCCCAGGTGAGCAAGGGGCACAGTGCACTTTCTCATCAGGACTGAGGGTGGCTGCAGGCATGGGAGAGGCATGGGCTGGCCAGGGAAAGACAGCTGCTGGGGTGAGGCAATATCATCCAAATTATTGACACCCCTATGGACAGGCAGGTCAGCTCTGAGGCTGGAAAAAACACAGAGGCAAGGATAATCCCTTCCACCCAGTAATTCTGTAACCCAAGGATTTTATAGATGGTGGAGGAGGGCTAGAGAACAGAAAGAAATCATGAGCTCTCACTGTACGAGTCTCACAGTCCTGCAGCTTCCAGATCTCAGCCTTAAGGTTTCCCAGTTTCCATAGCTGGACATCTCTGAGTCATCAGATTTGCAACCCAGTGGTCTCTAGGGCTCCCGCCTTTGAGGTATAGCAGTCTTCCTCTGTTTGACTCTGGAGATCTAGAGTCCTTCATGAGGAAGAGCCTGAGCTCACCCTCAAAGCATTTGAAGTGCCAGGTGAGCTGAGTTTAAGCAAAGATGCAACCAAACCCCAACTCAATTAAACTTCTGTGAAAACTGAAGATAAACAAAGAATTCAAGCAACTCTTAGTGCTTGAATGTCAAGGCCCTGCTATATCTATATTAAATCCATAATACTTTATTTAACAAGCTCAACTCCAGATTATCTCAAATTGGTCAGTCCTAACTTATAGATGCCAAACAGAGGAAGGGGTATTTCCTGAAATTAGGGGGATATATCTATATTAAATCTAATCAATCAATAGAAACAAGCCAACAGATGGCTCAGATTTTAGAATCAGCAGATAAATTCTTTAAAATAGCAATGAGATGGATTTTTTAAAAAACTATAAAGAAAGATAAAGAGAGTAATAATTTAGGAGACATGGAAACTATATAGAATAACATATTAAAACTAAAACATTCCCAGCACTTTGGGAGGCCAAGGTGGGCAGATCACAAGGTCAGGAGATCAAGACCATCCTGGCTAACACAGTGAAACCCCGTCTCCACGAAAAAATACAAAAAAAAACTAGCCGGGCGAGGTGGCAGGCGCCTGTAGTCCCAGCTACTCGGGAGGCTGAGGCAGGAGAATGGCATGAACCAGGGAGGTGGAGCTTGCAGTGAGCTGAGATCCGGCCACTGCACTCCAGCGTGGGTGACAGAGCGAGACTTCCTCTCAAAAACAAACAAACAAAAAAACTAAAACATACAATATCTGAAATAAATTTTGCTATATGGGATTAATAGCAGATTGGATACAGAGAAATGAAGATTAAGTAAATCTGAAGATAAGTCAATAGAAATCATTGAAATTGAAGTACTGACTGGAAAAAAATACTTGTTTTTTAAAAAAAATGAATAAAATCTCAGTGATATGGGGACAGCGTCAAGCATTCTGAAATATGTGTAATTGGAGCCCAAGTAGAAGGAAAGATTGGGAAAAAAAAAATGTTGGCCAAAACTTTTAAAAATTTGATCAAAAAAAGCAATCTAGACACACTGCAAGCTCAGCAAACTTTAAGATAAATAAAAATGGGCCAGGCTCAGTGGCTCACACCTGTAATCCCAGCCCTTTGGGGGGCCGAGGCCAGTGGATCCCCTGAGGTCAGGAGTTTGCGTCCAGCCTGCCCAACATGGCGAAACCCTATCTCTACTAAAAATATAAAAATTAGCTGGGCATGGTGGTAGATGGCTGTAATCCCAGCTACTTTGGAGGCTGAGGCAGGAGAATCGCTTGAACCCAGGAGGCAGAGGTTGCAGTGAACTGAGATGGTGCCACTGCACTCCAGCCTGAGCAACAAGAGCAAAACTCTATGGCAAAAAAAAAAAAGAAAAAATAAAATAAATACAAATGGGCCAGTTGCGGTTGCTCACGCCTGTAATCCCAACACTTTGGGAGGCCGACGCAGTGGATCACTTGAGGTCAGGAGTTCTAGACCAGCCTGGCCAACATGACAAAACCTATTTCTACTAAAAATACAAAAAATAGCTGGGCATAGTGGCGGGTGCCTATAACCCCAGCTATTAGGAAGGCAAGATGGTACCACTGTACTTCAGCCTGGACGACAGAGTGAGACTCTGCCTCAAAATAAAGAAATAAATAAGAAATGACACGTAGGAACAGCATAGTTAAGTGGTTAACTTAAAAATAATGATATAAAGAAAATCTTAAAAGAGGCCAAAGAAGGAGGCAGAGTAGACACAGGGAACCAATATTTAGGAAATTGCTGAACTTCTCGTTCAAAGCAATGGAAGATAAAAACACCGAAACAACATCTTTAGAGTTCTAAGGAAAGTAAAAACCTGTCAACCTAGAATTTAATTTCCAGTGATAAATATTTTCAGCAATGAAAGTAAAATGTTCAGATAAATAAAAGCTGAGATAGTTTGTTTCAGAGGACCTATAGTATAAGACATGCTAAAGGAAGTTCCTCAAGTTGAAAATGGACTAAAATGGGATACCAGAGGGAGCCTTCGGTCTGCAGAAAAAAATGAAGGATACTGGAAAGAGAAAATACGTGAGTAAATAGACATGTTATTTTTCTTTGTTTCTTATTCAAGAAAAATTTAATTGACAGTTCAAAGAAAAAATAATATTAACTATGTGTTGTGGTGCTTATAACACGTCAATATAAGATATAGTACAGTGCATTAATACCCTGAGCAATGGGATAGGGTATGTATTAAGTTACATTATTGTAAAGTCCTTACATTATTCACAAAGTGCAATAACATTAATTAAGTGCAGTGTGATAAAGATAATACTGTAACTCATATGGCAACTATAACAAAAGTAGAATACGAACGTATAGCTAAAAAGCTAATAGAAGAGATATAGTAAAAAACTTTTAAAAAATTAACTCACAAGAACATAAAAAGAGAAAAACAAAGAAGCAAAGAATATGGGGACAAAGAGAAAACAAATAGCAAGGTGATAGATGTAAAACCAATTATACTCATAATTACAGTGGACTAAGCACTTTAAATAAAGGCCAGGGATTTTATTTAAACACAAGAAAGAAGGGGCACAGATGCTTAGGCCACAGGATGGCCTAGTTGGCCTTTCTCACTTTATGCTGTTTACCAGATGAATTTTAAATACAAAGGTATAGAAAATACAAAGATACATAGAAAGATTGAAGGAATGAAAAAAGATATGTAATACAAAGAGGAAGTACAAGAAAAATGGTGTGAGTGTATTAATAACAACAAAATAGGGTTTTATAAAAGAAGTATAAGCAGATATAAAGAGAACCATTTTATAATAACTAAAGCTCAAATAATTGAAAGTATTAACAGTCCTACATATGTACAAGTAGTTTCAAAATGCATGAAACAAAATTGACAGAACTAAAGATATTAAAAGCAACACCACAGTCATAGTTTGAGATTTCAATGTCTAGCTTTTCTCAGTGATAAAAAATATAAACAAAAAAAAATCAGTAGGAACATAAAAGATGGAAATAATATCATCAACCAACCAGCTATGATTGCCACTTGCAGACCACCACACCTAACATCTACAGAGTGCACAATCCTTCCCAGGGCTCATGGAATACAGACCAAGATGGAACAGGCGATGGACCCTGAAACCAGTCTTAATACATTTTGAAGGATTAAAATAGTAAATATTATATTCTCTAGTAACATTTAAATTAAATTAAAAATAAATATCAGCAATTAAAAAATTATCTAGAAATTCCATAGAAACTCTCCAAATATTTGGAGACTTCGCAGCAGACATTAAATAAGAAATAGGTTGAAGAAAAAACTCCTCCAGAAAAATTAAAAAATATTTTCAACTGAGTGCTGAGAAGACAGATATCAACATTTATGGGATGCAGATATGGTGGTCTTTAAATAAAACCAATACCTTTAAACGGTTACATTTCAATAGAAGAAGAGAGTACAAAACTAATTACCTAAGCTTCCAATATAAAAATCTACAAAAAAGACAGCAAGATTTACCCCCCAAATATCAATGAAATAAAAAACAAATTACAGAACACATCAACAGAGCCCAACTAAGATTTTTTTTAAAATAATAATGAACTTTTAAGAATAGTGAGAGAAAACAATTAAAAACAAGAGGATGAAATTAGAAAGATAACTACAGATTTTCCAGATATTGAAAGGATAACAAAGGTATATGTTGAATATTATGTCAAAACAATTTGACAACTTAGATAAATTGACCATATTTCTTTAAAAAGTAATTTACCAAAATATTAAAAATCCTGAATAGTTATATCATTTTAAAAATTGAATTTGTAATTAAACACCTACTTATAAGGAGACCTCCAGGCTCAGAGGGCTTGACTGGTGAATTCTATCACACATTTAAAGAGTAAATAATATCAGCCATACAAACTCTTTCAGAAAACCCAGGATAAGAAAATGCTTCCCAATTTCCATCGTGAAGCCAGAATTACCTTAAAAGCAAAAGCTAATAGAAATCTTACATGAAAAGAAATTATAAACCAATATTTCTCATGAATATAAACATGAAAATCCTCATCAAATATTAGCAAACTGAATTCAGCATTATGACCAAGTGGAGTTTATCTCAGGAATGCAACATGTGTTCAACATTCAAAACTCAATATAATTTACACATTAAGAAAAAAACCTATGATAAGCTTATTAGAGAAAATAATAAATGCACTGGACAAAATTCAACACTCATTCATTATAAAAATAATCAACCAAGAAAAAAAGAAAGAAATTTCCTCAGTCTAATAAAGGACATCCACAATAAAACCTATGGCCATTACTATATTTAATCATCCATTTTGAATGTTTTCCATGTGTGAATGTGAGCAAGGCTCTGAATCCTTTTATTCCACATTGTGTTAGAGGTCCTTAATGAATGAAATGAAGTATTTAAAAATAAAAAAGAAATAAAGATTGAAAGAAAGAATTAAACTTGTCTTTATTTGATGCCAATACAATTTTTTTTCTTTAAAAACTCCTAAGGAATATGCAAAGCAATTACTAGAACTAATAAACGAATTAACCCAGGTGATAGGACATAAGGTCAATATGCTAAAACCAATTTCATTACTATACACTAGCAAGAAACAATTGGAAAATAAATTTTAAAGTATTTATAATAACATCTAAAAACAGAAAATACTTTGTAATAAATTTTTTAAATTGTGTGTTAGAATTTTGTATTAAAAAATTCACAGAGAAAATCAATTTAATATGTAGAGAGATGTACTATGTTCATAGATTAGAAATTCAATGTTATTAAGATGTCAGGTCTCTCCCAATGGATCTGTGGACTCAATATCACCCAGCAAGTAGAGGCTGACAGATTGTTTCAACTACTCATAAGGAAATTCAAAGCAATATACTCAATAAATTCAAAGCTAATACATTTTTCTTTATCAAAAGGACCTACACTACCTGATTTCAAGGCTTATATAAAGATGTTTATATCTCGTATAAAGATATTTTATTAAGGCACTAATGGCATTGGCATACAAATCTATCTCTAAAGCTATGGAACAGAACAGATATTTGACAAATACACTTGATAGTTGATGGAATTTTGACAAATACTGAAAAAGAAAGTCATCTTTTCTAGGATATTTTTGTTTGCTCTGAGGTTGAAGACAGTCCTCAACAAATGATAATGGAAAGGTTAGGTATCTGTATGGAAGAAAGAAACCTTGACTTCTAACTCTGGATACATCACAAAATTACCTTGAACCAAAACCCAAAAACAACCCAAATGTCATTAACAGGTGAACGGAGAAACAAACTTTTGAAGAGCCATACAATGTGACACTACTTAGCAAGAAAAATGAACAGCTTCTTAATGTACATAATCACATGAATAGATCTCAAAAACACAGTATTGAGTGAAAGAAGACAGACACAAGAGACTATATGGTGCTATATGATTCCATGTATAGAAAGTCCTTAAGCAAAATGGAAGTGATTTTCTGATACTGGGGGGTGTGAAGGGTTGGTTTGGCAATATCAACCTAAAAAACAGACAGAGTCAGGCTCTCCAAAAGAAAAGACATTTATCTGGGAATAGGGCAGTGCAGTGGGAATACGCATGTCATACTAAACTATGTGTGTATTCAGGGAGGTAAGGGAAAACTAAGGATTTTAAAGGGAAAATGAGAAGAATTTCATAATTGCTTTTAAATAATTATCTTTGACTGTAAAGATCAATAGCAAGGGTGACACCAGCCAGAGGATGGACTGGGCAGTTGCTGGGCAGATGTCCTGGAAGATTTTTTGTAGGGTTGTGACAGCCTTTTGGGTTTTGTAGCTTTTTTTATTATCAGGCATACAAGCATGAGAAGTCTCAGAGCCTTTCTCAGCATTATTTGTCAGCAGTTTCTTAACATTAGTGACTCCCTTTAGATTCTGACAACTTTCATAGCAGTCAGGGAGGATATTGACTGAAATAGACAACAGGAAAGTTACTGCGGGGTAACAATGTATATTTTGATTGGCATCTTGGTTACAAATGTATATATTTGTCAAAATTCATCCAAGTATATAAAGTCTATACATTTTATTGTATGTAAACTATTCCTCAGTAAAGTTGGTTAAAAATTACATAAGCATCTTCTAGATCTTTAGACGATCACCTTGCTGAGGGCCATCATGTGATTTTCTTTCTCACAGTTCAAATGTTTATTATTATGCTGATACTGCATTTGGTACAATTTTAATAGTCACAGATTCAATAAGAAACAGCAGAGAGTCTTCATAAATAACAGCTATAGTTATGTTAAGTAGAGGCCAGTGACTTTATGGGAAACCATCCTAATGAAGCATTGAAATAATCTAAATACAGAAAAATTTTGGAGAATCCTGGCCTTGCCAGGCAGGAACCCTCTGATAATGCTGAGCTCAGAACTCAGAGTAATTAGAAACATTGGCCTCCCAAGCTGAGCAGCCATGGGGCTTCAGGAATACTCTCTGCTCTGCCCTGGTAAGCTAATGTAGCTCATTTCCATTTCATTGGTTTTGTAGTTTATATCTGATCTGTAAGTTTATTTTTATAGTTGTCTAAAAGCTATAAGCCTAACAGTTTGTAGTGTTTTATGTTTGCGTATATATTTAACTAAAATTACAATAAAAAGAATTTAAGTCAACATTGGGGGTCTGTGAGAATATTTTCTACTTTAAAGAGATCAATACATTATTCAAGGCTGGAAAATGCTGAGTATTTCCAAATGGTGTTATAATTGGAAAAGATCCAGAAATCTTGAGTGGATGCTGGGGCTGCCAGAAAAAAATGGAGCAGAGCTGGCAACGTCGGCTCTTTGCACAATTCAGAACCAGTTCTGCATCTGAGCGCATACAGGCAGATTTGCTGGGATGGCATGAAAGGAATTCTTGTGCAGAATAAGCGGTGGCTTAATTTCTAAGAGAGCACTTTTGAGAATACTGAAAATAGGACTAAAAACCATTTATAGTCTAATTATTATGGTAGGATTTTGATATCTGCAGATATGTTGTCAGGCCACCATTTGAATTGTGATATAGCTGATTCGATTAACTAACCATTTTATTTGTCAGGGCTTCTGAAATTCCAAGTGACAGAAGACTTCAATTCAAATAAGCTTGGGGGGCGGGGTGTGGGGGAAGATGTGAATTTGCTCTGGTGATTACAAAGAGAACCAGTTAGAAACTTCTTTGACCCTGGAAAGACCTCGCACTTCACATCACATTATCAGGAGCTGATTTGTCTTCTTTTCGTGCTTCAGTTTTCTTCTGTACTGTCACCATTTCAGGTAGAACCTACCTACAACTTGTGGTGACCCTAGCAGGTGAAGCCTTAATTTTTACAAGATTCAAGTCTAGTAGGAAAAAGAAAAGACATATTTTATTTTCATACGGTTCAAGATGAACCCAGCCCTTGCAGGCTCAATGGGATTGATCACAGGAGCATCCTTGAACATCCAACATGACCAAAGGATGACAATGCTGGCCAGGCAGGGTCTGCTGCTGCAGCCAGCAGCTCCAACTGAGAATCAGGTGTGTTGAGACTGGGGCAGGAGTTGGTTCTCTAGAGGAAAACAGGTCAGTGTGTGTCATCAGAAGAAAGAGAACGGATATTGGGTGGCGAACATATCTGTTGTCAAATACATATCAATATCTCTCTTTCAGTGCACAATCTCCAACAAAATAGGTATTAGCATAAAAATAAATCTATGCTGAATTAACAGCAACAATATCTTTGAGGCACATGGCAGAAACATGATTTGAATGCAAGTATAGAAGGTGGCTTTGAAACTATTTGAAACATTTTACTCAAAGGATACTGGTGAACTTCTGGTTTCTGATCCAGCACATAAGGAGGGAAGAAGTCTTCTCAACACGCTTACAAGTCAAAAGCTGAGCGAACTGAAAAAGCAACGAAGAGCTCTTCTTAGATCTGTCAGGGAAGTGAGATCACAGGCCAAACCACTGCCTCTAAATTAGACAGACAAGTGAATGATGATTTATCAGAGCAGAAATCCATGGAGGAACAACCTCCATGGATCCGGTGCCAGGGTAGAAACACCTGAACTGTAATTGACGAAGTGCTGGGGGTTCATGGTGGACAAGTCTGGAGGTAAAAACTCTGGCTAGACCCAGTCACCAGGCACGGGGTGAAAGGGGCACATTTTTGTGAGTTTTGCCTCCTAGAGATCAAACAGGATCCTGCTTCCAGCAAGGGGAGGAGAATAGGAACTATTTTGAAATACACCAGCATTCTCTTCTTACCAAGGCCTGCCTTCAGAAGAAACTAGTTAACCAGAGACTCGCCTGCCACAGTTTTCTTGGAGTCTAACTACCTTGGGTGAGGGAAATACCAACTCCAACCCACTCCAGCCATCCTGTGCCACCTAAAGGGGGATAAAAAATTGAGAAGTACTTGATGAAGTTTACAGTCGAGAGGCACAGACTTGCCACATACTGAGACCTACTCTCAGGACTATAGCGTGTTCCTTTCCCCACATCTTACCACTACAGCACTAAAGGCCAATTGACACAGTTCCTTTCATGCATTAAATCATGCCCTGCTATCAAGAAAAAATTACAAAGCACACTGAAAGGCAAGCAAAACAAAACAAAACAAAAAAAGTTTGAAGAGACAGAACAGACATCAGAACCAGATATGGAAGGGATGTTGGAATTATCATACCAGAAATTTAAAACAACTATAATTAATATGCAAAGGGCACTAATGGATAAAGTAAATGCCATGCAAGAATAGTTGAACATTGTAAGCAGAGAAATAGAAATTCTAAGAAATTTTGGTTAACCAAAAAGAAACACTAGTGAAGAAAACCACTGTTAGAGAAATGCAGAATGCCTTTGATGAGCCTATTATTATTAAATAGTAGACTAGACATAGCTGAAAAAAGAATCCCTGAGTTTGAGGATATCTCAGAAGAAACTTCCAAAATTAAAAAGCCAAGAGAAAAAAGACTGAAAACAATAGAATGGAATTGAGAAAATTATCTGAGACAACTACAAAAGGAGCAATATATGTGCAATGGAAATTCCCAAAGGAGAAGAAAGAGAAAAAGGAACAGGAGAAATACTTGAAACAATAATGACTGAGAATTTCCTCAAGTTAATGTCAGATATCAAACTACAGATCGAGGAAACTCAGAGAACCCCAAGCAGGGACTGGTTATTTAATTTGCTGGAAGACAGAATGTCAATTATTAGAATAATAGACCAAACTGAATAATGTGATGTAAATAATGAAGTTAAAGGCTAATGACTAGGTACATAATACCAACTTCACAGAAATAAAATAGAGAAGACCTCTCCATTCTCAAATTCCATGGATTCCTGAGCATCTCTTCACTGGCCAGTGGTGGAAACCAGATGCTGAATTCCTCAATAGCCCCTCAAAGGATTGCTTTCTTGAATATCTCAAGGGAATAGGGAATAATTAGGATGCATAAGGTATGAGAAAAGCAATATAAGAAGAATTCTTGGCCCAGAACCACAGAAAAATTTCAGGTTTATTTATATTTGGTGCTGAAAGGAAGGAGTTTCTTTCAACAGCTGGAGATAAAACCTAGCTAGCATGTTCCTGAGTGAGGGGGTGAAGTGGTGCCTGGGAAAGCCCAGCAAATGCAGAGAAGTCCGGAGGCCTGTGCTCACTCAGTGCCCTAGGGCTCAGTGTATTTGCAGAACTGTTTTGCATGAGTAAGTACAGTGCTAGTGGGTTGGTGGTGAGGAGGTGGGGAGCTTAGGGGGAGGGGTGAGGGAGTGGAGGGGGTCGGTAATGGGAGATGTAGGAAAAAGCACTTTGTGTCATGTCGTTTTGTGATTCTTTGTTAATTCATCTGGTAAACATTCATTGTGCCCCAGCTGCCTGCTATAGATGCTACATGCTCTAGATGCTAGAAATAAAGAAGTGAGATAGAGTAGGGGTGGTCACTGTCATTGTCCTTGTTCCGTAAGTCCTAGATATCTATATGTTCTCATGTTTAGATCCCATGAAGTTGTTTGGAATAAGGACTTATCGCCTTGTGATGATGAGCCCAGGATTCTTCTGAAGCACACACCCACTGTCCCAGCCCAAGTAGGAGGCCCACTGTCAGGGTTTTAAGTAGTGTCAGGGAGAAGTCAGGTTCTTGATCATCTGTTTACAGAGGGAATCCCTTGTACCACCCATCCTCAGGTTCTGCCATTGTCCTGTATAGCTAGTGATACTTGGGAAAGAATTGAGGAACCCCAGAGAATTTCAAAGCCCCCTTGGCACACCAGGGAATGTTCTAGAGCTCAACCAGCTTGGGAACAAGGAGATAAGTCATCCAGGCAGACCCATTTTCCTGACTCTCCACCAAAGATGCATGTGGCCCTGTGATATTGTGAAATATATATTTGGTCTTCAACTCTGCTTCCTGGCATATATCTGCTAAAATCTTTAGAGTCTCCAAAGTAATCTTTTTGTATTTTAATAAGTCCATCATGATGTAACCTACATGCCTGCCTAGCGAAGCCTCCATAAACACCCAAAAGGATAGCATTTGAAGAGCTTCAGGATAGCTGAATGCACAGTGGTTCCTATGAGGGTGGGGCACCTGGAGAGGACACGGAAGTTCCATGCCTCTTCCCCCACACCTTGCTTAAGGATCTCTTCATCTGTATCCTTTGTAATATCCTTTATAATAAACTGGTAAACAAAGTGTTTCCCTGACTTCTGTGAGCCACTCTAGTAAATTAATCAAACCCAAGGAGGTGGCTTATGGAATCCCCAATGTATAGCCAGTCATTCAGAAGCACAGGTAAAACAACCTGGGTCTTGAGATTGGCATCAGAAGTGGAGGCAGTCTTGGGGACTGAGCTCCCAACGCATGGAATCTGAGGCTATCTCCAAATAGATGGAGTTGGAATTGAACTGAAGGACACCCAGTTGGTGTCTACTGCAGAATCGACTGCTTGCTTTATGGTTAGGGGTAATCCCCAAACATGTGGCCACAGAAGTTTTCTGTGTTGATCGTCATGGTGTGAAAGCAAATTAAAAATAGAGTTTGTTTTTTTCCCTTAGCCGCTCACTCATTATGAGCCCACCTGGAAACATCCTCCTCTTCCTGCACTGCTTTCTGCTGTGCTCAGCCAAGCAAAGCATCCCCTACATAGTCTACAGGGTATAAATAACACTCCATCTCTTGTGGTATCACAGCCAGATCCAGTGTCTGGCTCCTGGGAAGACCATGGGCCAGAGAAGTCAGGAGAAAACACATCCCAAGTCAGAAGGGCTCCAGAGTGGATTTCAGGTTCCCTTATTGACTCCAGGGAAAAATCTTGCCCAAATAAGGCCACATGGCATGCGGCACTAGCCAGAGATTTCCTCCTTTGGAACTCTCCAAAGGTAAGAGGAAACACCTTTACAAATGTAACCTGAAGCTTCTTACCTCTGCTTTATGGACCTAGATCCTTTCCCACTATTGCACAGTGCTATGCCATCTGCAATTCCAACCATTCTAAGCCAACTGCTTATTGTACTTCTTAGAGTAGCAAATTTTGATAGGCCTTTGTTTCACAATTGTTTCTGAAACTTCTTTGGTCCGTATCTATGGGGCCTGGGGCCTATGATACCACTACAGTGGATGACTTAATAGTCTACAAAAAATGGATCCCTGGAAACCTCCTTGAGGAGTAAGATTTTGCCACTGATTTCAGAAGAATATCTGTGAGTCATCCATTTGATTATCTGAACAGATGCTGCTGACTTCTGGCATCATAGCAGAAGGGATGAGTCCCCAAGGTGTGTTGTAATCAGGCAGCATGTGCGGCGGGTCAGCCCAGGGAACAGTAACTCTCCACCGCAGACATGTATCAAAAGGGGAAGCAGTAATGGAGCTGTTGCCCTGCCGACTGGTAGCTCGTTCCAGAGCAGAACTTTAATTAGTGGCTCCCTTAACAGCCAGATCTGCTCTGTGTACATCCATAAAAAGCCATCTGAACACCAAAGTGGCTTCTCCCACTCATTAATGGTCACCTTTCTGCTTGAACCACAACAATCCTGCTGACCCTTGATTTCAGGTGGAAGAGGCTTCTATTCCCTCTAACCCTCAAAGATGAAGGTTTCAAAGCATTTCCTTCACTGGCCCAAACCCAGAATTCAAGTTAAATGGCTTTGCCAAAGGTGTGAACTAAGTGAAGGAAAGCTCTTCTCCTTGGGCTCAGGCAATCTGCAGTCAGCGGGAGGAGTGAGTGCATGAGCAGGAGTGGGGAGCCCTTTGTGTTTTCTGCAGATACTGCTGCAGCTGCTGTGCCTGGAACACACAGTTCTGGGGAGGCCCTCCTTCCCCAGGGCAGCCACACTGTCTCTTCACCCATAAAGGTGAGGCGTGGCAGCATTCTGCCAGTTCTCTCCACTGCCACCTGTAAAGCTGGCTCGTCTATGTATCACAAGCAGCTCTCCCCATAGAACAAATATGCAAGGTTCCTTCGCTGGCTCTGCGTTCCATTAAGGCCTTCTTGGTTTCCTGGTCAGGTCTGCAGTCATCCTAACTTCGTTTATGTTTTATTCCACACAGTCTCTTTTCCACTTTCAAACCACAAACAGCTGGCACCCTCAGTTGCAGCAGACAACCTTGTCTCATCCCTCTGTGAGCACACCTAAGCTCCTTACCTCTCTTCTATTTCACTTGCGACTGGATGCCCTGTGGTGCCTCTCCTCCCAAGGCATGATCTCTTGTGTTTTCCTCCCAGGCAAATCTGCTCCTTGACTCTTCTTCCTCAGGGTATGGGATAATATGCATCAAGGGATCCTTTCTCAGCCATGCATGTGTTGATGTGTTCTCTCATCTGTTGGCAAACATGAGTCCCTGTTAGAGGGGGTCCTGGCCTGAGGACATGAAGATAGAGCCAGCATCTCAGGACTGCTCCCAAGGCCCCCTACAACCAACCCACTCTGGTCCTTGCATGACCTGTTGCTTCTCTGCTGTGATGAATGTTAAGTCCCAGTGCATGAGGTTGTGCAGTTCTGGCTGGATAGAGAAGCTCGGGAGAGCCAGTTTATCCAGAATAGTAAGTCATTGACCCAAAACAGCCCACTTGGAGGAGATAGCAGTGGGGGTGTGGGACAGGACACTGGGGGTGCCGTCACAGGTGTCACTGTCAACCAGGCACTTGCCCTTATTAGCTGGGTAACCTTAGTCAAGTCTCAACCTCTTTCAGGTGTGGTTTCCCATAGGCAAAATGAAAAACAATAATGGTTGCTAAGACTAGTAGTACTGTTAGAAATTAAATGAGATGGTTGTGAACTTGCCCAATATTGTATAAGCAAGTGAATTTCTCCTAGTTTTGGCTTTCCTTCCTTCCCGCTCTCCTTTTTCCATCCTCCTTCTTTCCCTCCTTCCTTCCTTCTTCCCTTTCTTCAATCCTTCTTCTTTCCATTTTTTCTTCCTTCTTTTTCCCTTTCTTCTTCGTTCCTTCCCTCTCTCCCTTCTTCCCTTCCTTTCCTTCCTCCCTCTTCTTACTTTCTCCCTTCCTTCCTCTCTTCCTCAATTCTTCTCTTCCTCCTACCCTCTCTTCATTCCTTCCTTCTTTCCCTCTTTCCTTTCTTCTTCTCTTCCCTTGTTCTTTCTTTCCTTCCTTCCTATGTTTTTTCCCTTTCCTTCATCCTTCTTCTTTCCCTCTCCCACCTCCATTCCCTCTCTACTTCTTTCCATCCCTCACTACCTTCTTCTTCTCTTTCTCTACTTCATTTCTTCATTCCTCCTTTCTCTCTTTCCTTCCTTCCTCTCTCCCTTCTTCCCTCCGGTGCTCTTCTTCTCTCCCTCCCTCGCTTTTCTTCTCTCCCTCCCTCTGAGTCACCTTCCCTTCCTTTCTCCCCTCCCTCGATCACTCCTTCTTTCCTTCCCTCCTTCTATTGCTGCTTTCTTCCCTCCTTTTCCCCTTCCCTCCTCAATTGGTCCTATTGGCTCTAAGAATAGAAGGATGAATAAAGCATAGCCACTGCCCTTAAATAAACAACAATTTCAGAGGTGAGTACAGACAATCTGGAGCTATGAAAAAGTTGACTGTTATAAAGGACATTAAAAAAAACAAAAGTTGGCATTAAAAAAAGTTTAAGGGACATAAAAAAAAGTTGACATAAAAAATTGACTGTTACAAGAGACATAAACCATTCTCTGGGGAGAAAATAAAGGTAAGATTAATTCTGCCAAAAGGGACAGGAAAGGTGACTGGCCTAGAATCCTGCCTGGAACCCACTTGCTCTGCATTGCTCAGGGTTGGCCCTGTGGCCAAGCTCAGACTGTCACACCGGCTACTAAATATGACTGTATCTCAGCAGATGGATTTAACTCTTGCGCACAGGAAGAAAATGGACCAACGAACTCAGTTAAAACAGGGCATGAAAGCAGAAATGTGCTATATTCCTAGAGTGCTTTGGACTTCCTATTCATTCAGAGATCCTCTCTTTTTCCTTTTAAAGGTGAGAAAACAAAGAACCTGTAACACTGAGTGACTTGTTCAAAGTTGCAAAACTGGCCTCCGGTGGAACTTGGATTACACCCATGTCACCTCACTCCCTGACCAGAGATCTTTCTGCTGCTGCCTTGCAAACTGTAGCCTGGAAAAAACGAAAGGAGAGAAAAGGAAAGACGAAGGGAAAGGCAAAAGGGAAGGGGGGAAAAGAAGAGGAAGGGGAGAGAAAGAGAAGGGAAAGGGAAGGGAAGAGGAGAGTAGCGGAGAGGAGGGGGAAAGGAGGGGGAGAGGACGGGGAGAGGTGGGGGAGAGGAGGGGGAGGGAAGGGGAGGGGAGGGAAAGGAAGGGAAAATGGGGGAAAGGGAAGAGAAGGGAAAGGAAAAGAAGGGAAAGGAAAGCAAGGGAAAGGAAAATAAGTGGAAAGGAAGAAAGGAAAGAGGGAGGGAGGGAATAAAGGAAAGAAGAAAAGAAATGAGGGAGAGAAAGAGGAAAAGGAAAAGAGAGAGATAGAGGAGGGAGGCAGAAAGGGCAGAAGGAGGACGAAGGGAAGGAAGGAAAGAAAGGAACAAAGAAGGAAGGAAAGAAGAAAAGTGAATTACAATTCATTGCACTGGCAATAAATAAATTATATATTCCTTTAGTGCCTGCAAAATCCTCTATATTTTCTCAAATTACTCAGCTCATCGAGCTGCATGGGTATTGTTCTTCTTCACAAAGAACAGCAATCCCTTGGAAACTGCTTTCCTGCCTCTTTCTGTTAGCCCTATAACACTATCTCTGAGAACATCTAACAGAACAAAGCCATTTGGACACTTGGTCACTTAATTCATCCTCAGTTTTGTCAGGCCTCTTCTTGAAAACTTGGCTATCTCATATTCATGGCTCTCTACTGGAACCAGCTGGCTGGGACAAGGAGTTTCCGATTCAAAGAGACCAGTGATCGAGGTGGGATCAATAAAAAGACATCATTATTTCCTCACCTGAGCCCCCAATCAATTTTTCAGTTAGAATCCTGGACACATACACCGTTACTGTTTCTTCTTATTAGTCACACGTTTGGGACTACTCCATTGTAACCACATGAGAGTACTGTTGGCAAAACAAAACAAACAGGGCATTTAATGACAAGAACAGAATTAGCTAACAAACTAAGTCAAATAACAAAATTTGTAGCCTAACCCATGCTATAAAAACTTGATTTTATAGAACTGAGGACCCATTTTGCACATTACATATGATCACACCTTGAGGTGTGTTTTTATTTCGGTGGTATTGTGAAAGGTGTGATATTTGGAATAGAGGCACCATAAAGACACGGAAGCCATAACTGATTAGAGCATGTGATGAGAGGCAGGTGGGTGGGTAGGCTGCTGCAGCCACAGGCAAATGTGGCCTATCTCTTTTCTGACGGTAACAAGAAATGAAAGGGCCGAGTGTGGTGGCTCACACCTGTAATTCCAGCACTTTGAGAGGCCGGGTGGATCATTTGAGGTCAGGAGTTCAAGACCAGCCTGGGCAACAAAGCAAGACTCCATCTCTACAAAAAAAATAATAAAAAACCCGTTAGCCCTGTGTGATGACCTGTACACCCAGCTCCCTCAGAGGCTGAGGCAAGAGTTTGAGGCTGTAGTGAGCCGTGATCATGTCACTGCACTGAAGCCTGGATGACAAAGTGAGATCATGTCTCCAGAGCATTAAAGAAAAAAAAAAAAAAAGGAAAAATGAGAGTAGAACCGAAACAGCAGAAGGGCTCATATTATCCTGGACATAGAAATCCTCCATCCAGGCCGGGCGCGGTGACTCATGCCTGTAATCTCCGCATTTGGGGAGGCCGAGGCAGGCGGATCAGGAGATCAGGAGATCCAGATCGTTCTGGATAACACGGTGAAACCCCGTCTCACTAAAAATACAAAAACAAAATTAGCCGGTGGGTGGTGGTGGCTGACGCCTACAGTCCCCGCTACTCAGGAGGCTGAGGCTGGCATGAATCCGGGAGGCGGAGCTTGCAGTGAGTGGAGATCAGCCACTGCACTCCTGCCTTGGGCCACAGAGCAAGACTCCGTCTCAAAAACGAACAAACAAACAAAAAAACCAGAAAGAAATCCTCCATCCAGCCCTGTTGCCCTGTTGGTTCTGTGTGTGTTGGAGGGGGTAGAGGGGGAGCCTTCTAAGAAGGCTTTCAAGGAGGGCTTCCTACCACCTCAGCTAAGACTTGTTTGTCTATACAATTAAAAGGTAGAGAGAAATACTTTGTCCTAAACCAGTCTCCCCAGTTTCCACCAGCCAGAGCGCCTGACCTTGCAGGGAAGGTTATCCGTTTACCGTCCGAGCACTTTCGGGGATTCTAAAATGCCATGAGTGGGAACCAGTGCCCTAGGAACGGCCATTTCCATGAAAATTCCATTTCGGGGATTAATCTGAACAGGTGCTATTGACTTTTTCTCCTGTACACAACATCAAAGAGTAAAAACAACCAGGCCTCTGCTTAACAGTTGAGGATTCCAGCCAAGTTAGGAAACAGGTTTCTATTTGTAGCAGAAGAGTGAGCAGGCAGGAAGAGGAAGATGGGAGCGGGGAGAGACTGGCAGAGATTCAGAAAGTTCGCGCTTGAGATTTTTACGTTTCTTACTCATACACGTCTATTTCTCTGGGTTTCTGAATGCGAAGACGAAAAAGTCTCAACAGTCTGCTAAACTAACACGGCCTTCGAATCCCAAACTCAACACGGTAGCTGAACCAAGCCGTCCACAAAGAGGAAAGCCAGAGGGGGCCAATTAGGGAGGAAGAAATTAAAGAAAAGAGAAAAGCCAAGATGAAAGGTCCAGCGCAAAGTGAGTGACACGCCTGGAGAATGGCAACCCTAGCACGGTCTGCGGCCGGCGGCGGAGGTGGGGACGCGGCCGCGCGGATGACTGACAGGTGGGTCTGGCGCAGCAAAGGGAGCGGGTGCGGCGGCGGGGCCTCCCCGGGGGCAGCACGAGGGCCTCCCCTGGGGCAGCGCGGGCCGAGGCGGCGCCTCCCGAGCGGGGGCAGCAGAGGAGGGAGCGGAGCGGGAGCCAGGCGGAGGCGGCTGCGGCAGGGGGAGGCGGTGGCAGGCGCGCTGGCTCCCATGCTGGCCTCGGTGCCACTAGCGCGTCTGCCGCGCTCCCGGCTTCTCTTTCCCCTCCGAGGCGCAGCGGCTGCCCAGACATTCCGGCTGCCGGGACTGGATAACTCCCCGAACCCCTCCGCGGAGAGGAGTGAGGCGGCGCCTGGGTGCCGTCCGGAGTGCGCTTGGTCTTGGAGAAGTGGGGACGAGGCTGGAGGATGAGCGGCTGAGGGCGACGCGGGCACTGATGCGAGTTGGGGCCGCGACCACCGGCAGCTGGCAGCGCGATGAGCGAGTCCCCGGAGACGCCCTAGCCTGGTGCGCGCGCCGGGCGGAGCGCGCAGGTGGGGCTGGTCTCTCCGCGGTCCGCCCCGCGTGGGTCCCCTACCGGCCCAGGATGGGCGCTGGCAACCCGCGTCCGCGCCCGCCGCTGCTACCCCTGCGCCCGCCACGAGCCCGGCGTCCGGCCCACGCCTTGCGCTCATGTATGTAGGTTGGGCGCTGGTCTTCAGGGCTGAGGGTGCATGCTGGGTGTCCCCGCGCTGCCGGACGCGCTCCCGCTCTGTTCCGCCGCTCAGCTGCTCCGGAGGAACCCCCCCTCCCCCGCCCAAGTTTGTGAATATGGGCGTTTCGCCCAGTGTTGAGGTCGGAAGGGACCGGGCAGGGGGTGAGCCAGGCCGGGCACGTTCGGAGCCCTAAGGGAGGAGGGCTGAGGGGGAGGGGACAGACGCACTGGAGTGCGCAGAGTGGGGGCGTTCGGGGAGTGAGGCAGAGAGAGGCTGGATTGCCGGTGTCCTGCGGCGTATCGGGCTCTCCCAGCCCCTTTGGGCGGCAGAAACTTTGGAATCCAGAAAGGCTGGCGAGGGTCCGGCGAGTAGGAGGGTCTCGCCCCCACTCTGCGCCCTGGAGCCCCAGCCTTCCGCACTGCACTCCTTGGTGCTGCCCGGGCGCTTCTGCTCCGCAGCCAGGACCCTACAAGACTGAGCGCCGCGGCCCGCGACCTGCCTCCCGAGGCTCCCAGGGGCGGGCCGGCCGAGGAACTGAAGCCCCGGGAATCCCCGACTCGGCCCTCTGGGAAGGGGTCGAGGGCATCTTTTCCAGCAAACCGGGCTTAGAGAGCAGGGAGGGGTCATCTGCTCCCGAGACGGGAGGCTTTTAAGAAGTTGTTAGAAATGAATCGTGGAGTCCTAGGAGAAGCTTTGTTTAACCTCCCCGCATTTTCCCAGCACAAACCCCTAAAGCAAATGAGGAAGAGTTTCCCTCTTATCTTCCTGTACTTTCGTCTGTCTCTAACTCCACTGCTGAATTCTCCATTTAATAACCTTCGGGAAATGTGGCCAGGACCTAGGGAGGGACACCCTGGGTGCCCGAATTACGTGGTTCCCAGCAGAGCTTTTGCAAGGGGGCGCGGGCCCTGCTCGCTGCGTTCCCTGGGCTCGGCAAGCCGCTCTTGGCCATCTCCAACACTAATCACGACTACATCAGAAACACGCCGGCCGGTGTCGTTCTTGGATTTCGTTTCCAATATATCGCTCCGCAATTTGTGATGTCTAAGAACCCCGGCCGTGCACCGACGCTGGGCATGCTGCCCCCGCCCCCGTCGCCCAGCTCGTTAATCTAGAGCTATGCCGGAGCCCGGGTGGGGGCCGCGGCGGGCCGGGGCGCGCGCGGGCCGCGGGGCTCAGTTGTGCTGCTGTTCTCTCCGCAGGGACGGCGGCTCCCGGCTGGCGGCGGCGCGCCCCCGGGCTGTGAATGCGACTCGCCCCTCGGCCGCGCTCCCCGCCCGCCCGCCCGCCGGGACGTGGTAGGGGATGCCCAGCTCCACTGCGATGGCAGTTGGCGCGCTCTCCAGTTCCCTCCTGGTCACCTGCTGCCTGATGGTGGCTCTGTGCAGTCCGAGCATCCCGCTGGAGAAGCTGGCCCAGGCACCAGAGCAGCCGGGCCAGGAGAAGCGTGAGCACGCCTCTCGGGACGGCCCGGGGCGGGTGAACGAGCTCGGGCGCCCGGCGAGGGACGAGGGCGGCAGCGGCCGAGACTGGAAGAGCAAGAGCGGCCGTGGGCTCGCCGGCCGTGAGCCGTGGAGCAAGCTGAAGCAGGCCTGGGTCTCCCAGGGCGGGGGCGCCAAGGCCGGGGATCTGCAGGTCCGGCCCCGCGGGGACACCCCGCAGGGGGAAGCACTGGCTGCAGCCGCCCAGGACGCGATTGGCCCGGAACTCGCACCCACGCCCGAGCCACCAGAGGAGTACGTGTACCCGGACTATCGCGGCAAGGGCTGCGTGGACGAGAGCGGCTTCGTGTACGCGATCGGAGAGAAGTTCGCGCCGGGCCCCTCGGCCTGCCCGTGCCTGTGCACCGAGGAGGGGCCGCTGTGCGCGCAGCCGGAGTGCCCGAGGCTGCACCCTCGCTGCATCCACGTCGACACGAGCCAGTGCTGCCCGCAGTGCAAGGAGAGGAAGAACTACTGCGAGTTCCGGGGCAAGACCTATCAGACTTTGGAGGAGTTCGTGGTAAGAGGCGAACGCCCGCCGGGCGACTTTGAACCTTCCAGGAAGGGGTGGAACAGCTTTGGTTCTGTGGTCCCCCACTTTGAAGAAGAGGTGCTCTCTGGTTCTCAGAGGTGGAGAGCGCTGTGCTCAAGACCCTTTGACATGACCTCTCTTTTTCAGGGCAGAGGTAATCCTTCCAAGAGCACTGTGGCCAATCCATAGGGATTCCTTCGGTGTTCACTTTAAAAGGGCTCCATGAGGATGAAGCCCATGGCACTGAAGGGAAGGGTCCCAACAGGTATCAGAGGGACTTTCAACATTAATTTACTGCTCCTAATTTGGGAATGTTGTCGCTGAAATGCTCAACCTGCTTTCAAACACAGGGTAATTTACTATGCCATTTGGGATATATTTTTCAACTAATAGCTAATTAAGGGAGACTATTCATACAAATAAGCCATTTCCCTAGATTATGTGTTTAGGGTATCATGTAAATGTTCTAAAAATTAAAAGAAAAAAATATTTGCTCATGGGGTGCCAAATCACAGTGGATGGCGAAACCAACAAGTGCAGTTAATGGTTAAAAATTGTTTTGATTTAGATACGTAGTAGTAGTGTTAATAATACCAGCCATCTCTCTAATGCCTACTGTGCGTCAAGATCCCACTGTTTTACATGTACATTAGTTAAATCTCATACCATGCTAGGAGGTGGATTATTATCCATTGTCTCCATTTTATGGAGAAGAGGAAACAGACACAGAATATTTAAATAATGTGTTGAAGGCAGAGCAGTTATTAAGAAGCAGATTCATATGTCAAACTAAGCAGTTCTACTCCACAGCTTAGGTTTTTAACCCTTATACTCTACTTGAACAAAAAGCCCAGCTCCACTGGGGCTTTAGTTTGGGTGAAGATGTTGCACTGCATGCACAGGCTCCAGGTAAAATCCCTGCAAGTGGGCTGGGGGCCTGAGAGAGAAACACCTCAAGGTAGGCTCAACCTATGGCCTGCCTGGACTTGGCCCATTGATTTGCCAGGCCATAGCTGTCCTTTTCCCACCTGCAGAGGGCGTCATGGAACGTGCAGCTACTAAAGCAAAGCTCCGCAGGCACGTAGGGAGGAATTCTGCTGGAATACCCCTCCTGGAATTAGCCTGTGAGATCTGCTAATTCCCAGGATGTGAAGGCCATGTAGTTACTGACTTGTGGCAATGAATTATCAAGTGTTACAGAAGTACAAAGCCAGGAAGGACATATCTATATATGGTGTACAAAGTATGGAAAGAGTGCTGGAATTGAGTCAGGAAACATGGTTATCCATTCTGGCTTTACCACTGACCAGCTGCAGGACTGGAACAAAAGACATATCCCCTCTGGGTTTCTTTTCTCTTATCTGTAAGATAAGGGGCCAGCTATCCCTAGGCTCATGTAGCAAAATATAGCTCCAGGCATACATTGCTTAAGTACTAACATTTGACTTCAGCCCTTTGGAGAAAGACAGCTGAGAGGAGCAACTCATATGATCCACGCCCAGGCCATACAAAATTAACTAAACCAGAAACCCTGCCCTCAAAATGCTTCCTATGGGAGGCTCTGGTAGTTACCTCTCCAGATGTTTTGGGTGCAATACAAAAGTGCACAGGCAAATGTGTCCAGGTAAAGGAACTTGTGGGTGCCAGAAGACCCCAGAGGAGAGGCCTTCCATTTTGGCCTGGAGCAGGGTCGTAGAACACTAGAACAATTCTCTTAAGTTTTGAATTGGTAACATCATTGGCTCTTCTAAAGTCAAAGATAAGCAAGCAGTGGTTTGTAATTAATTCCTTTTGTTGTTTGCACTGTTTATAGTTCCATAGTAATTTCTTAGAATTGTCATAAGAGGTAAACTGAGGAATTAGTAGCACTTTGATCTAGAAAGCCCAAATACTTCAGTGTCCACTTACCTACCTGAGATCACAGGTAAAGGGAATAATTCAAACTTCTGTCTTAATTGTACATGCTAAATGCTAGCAGCCGTGAAGCTGCTTTTGTCAATGGAGGAGAGGGATCTCTTATTTAATTCCTCTTTGCTACCTGTTTGGTAGTCCATAGGTAGAATGTGTTTTCAAACTCTGAGGACAGGAGATGATACTGACAAAAGGGAAATTGGAAAGATTACAATCTTAGGAAGAATTAAAATACCAGTAAAGCTATTTTTGGAGTATTAAATGCGTCTTCCATCTTCAAATGACATTTCATTCTAAACTTTCATCAATTATTACCAGATGCTGGGATGCACACATGCTTGAAAGTTGCAAAGTTGTTACACATTTTTAATTATATGCTTGTTCTTATGTCAACTACATAAAGGTTTTATAGTGTTATATCATGTTTACTCCTTTTTGTTAGTATCAGGAACATTTCTAGGCATTCCTCTAATTTATCGTGGCCTTGTGCAGGCCATTTATTGTCTCCATTTTTCTTTCCTTCAGTGTACAAAAGAGAAAGCAATGCTTTTTTTGAAGAATGTTGAAAATATGAATGTAGAATGTTATAGGGTTAGTTGTGAGTCCACGGGGTTTGTGGGTTGTAGTAATAGAGATTTGTCGTGATGCTGAGTACCAGGGCACAGAAATTGTTAACATGCCTGCTCTGGGTATTCTGGGTTTCAGAGAGAGATAAATTGTACTCTGTAGTTTGCATAGCACAAAGTACATGGAAAACAAAAAAGGAAAGCATTTCTGTCTGAAGTGCTTTGCACTTCTCTGAAGAAAATGTGATTCAAATGGAGATTGTGGTACAGTAGGGTCATGACCGGAACACTGTTTACTTTAGCAAGGAAGGAAGTGAAAGTGAGATTACTTGGGCCCCAGTCCCCGCAAGATGCTAGATCCTTTTAAGAGTCTGTTCTCTGCTTCCAAGAAGGGGGGGGGGGAATTACTAGTTATTGATGGAGGCTTGACCCTCTTTGAGCAGTAGATTAACCCCAGAGCCTGCCTGTGCTTGTGATGTGCAGGGTATTTGGCTCCGGCAGGAGTGTGGTTTCTCCTTGTCTTCATAGGCTTCTCTTTTGTTGGGCATGTTTTCTTGCTGCCTTCTCTACTCAGTTTTCTGCATATTCTGAACCTGTTCTTTCCCTTCTCTCTGTACTCTTTTACCCCATTAAAACTTCCTCTCCTTACAGCCTGTTTGATCTCAGTTAGATACTTGTGAAAGATCTCACTGATTCCACAAAATACCATTAAGCTGCTAATAATAATGAGAGTAATGTGTTCATTCCTCCAGGGATGGTTGTAATTTAATTTGTACATTCAAATAAAAACATAATTAATAATAGAATTTTCTCCACTGCCTCTCAAATGATACCAAATGTCTTTTTTTCTTTAACTTAGACCAGCAGGCATCCAACTTTGAATAAGGAAGCTTGTCTATTGGCTTATTATTATTATTTTTTTTTAGTAAAGGAATGATATTTTTAACTGTTTTGTGCTTCCTACAGTATATTAGTCTGCTAGGGCTGCTGGAGCAAAGGAACACAGACTGGGTAATTTAAACAGAAATTTGTTGTCTGGAAATCCAAGATTTCCAGACTTCCAGTTTTGCAAGTAATCTGGAAGTCCAAGATCAAGGCGTTGGCGGGGCTGGTTTCTTCTGAGGCCTCTCTCCTTGGCTTGCAAATGTCCATCTTCTCCCTGGGTTTTTTCGTGGTGTTCCCTCTGCATCTGTCTGTGTCCACTTCTCTTCTTATAAGGACACACTCATATTGGATTGGGGCCTGCTCCAATGACCTCATTTCAACTTAATTACCTCTTTAAAGACCTGTCTCCAAACAGTCATATTCTTAGCTACTGGCATGAGGACTTCAAAATTTGAATTGTAGAAGCACACAGTTCAGCCCAAAACATAGTGTCAATGACCAAAATTGACTTCATAAAACAGATCTAATGAGGTAGTAACAGTGGGGTGTGTGAGGATGCATCAGCACGCATGATGGGAAAACAGTGCTTACGGCAAAGGCATAGAGTGAGTGGTGATGAAGTGTATGCCAATGAATATTAACTGAGATGCTCATCTTGACCATTCTGATTCTGTGTCTATTGCATTCTGAGAGTCACTTTAGGAGTTCTCGTATTACTTATGTGAATGGATCCTTGTATCACGGAAAACTAAAAGGTGACTAAGGGTGCGGGAGGGGCTATATTGAGTAGCTGTAAATTTTGCCTCAGTGACCATGTGATTTGTTCAGAAGTAAAATAACATTTGAAATGTGTTAATTTAAAAAAAATCATTCTATTTTGATCAACAAAACAAGTTGTTTTCATCATGAGAATCTTGGTCTCTGTGATTCCCTCTGTGAATCTTGGGAGGACTGTGATGGTGGAAAGGGGAGTTTGCAGGCTTATTGCATGTTTTATAGAACCTAATGGAAATTTTGTGACTCTGAAATAGGGCCTTACAGGATCACTAAATCTTCACATTTCTTTGCTTTTGGTAGGATTGATATCAGCAAAGTGTGTCAACACTGGTTATCATAGCTGATCAGGAGCTCTGATTGGCAATTGTGTAAGTCTTTGAAGAAAAAGGGAAGATGAATTATTAATAAGTGAAGCTTACTAGACTGTCTTTCAAAGCATGAAAACTGTTGAGAGAGAGATAGCAGGAAGGGGTACTTGGAGGTGAAATGATTTGGGACCGCTGAGTTAAGCCAAATTCTCTCTGACTGCTTCCGTATCTGACTTGCCGTTAACCGCACTGCAAAATCTTATTTCTAGGTTTTTATCAATTAAAAAAATTCAAACATGAAATTTAGAATCAAAACCTCCGTCTAAATAGATCTCTACTGCAATTATGAGAAAATGCCAACAAAGAGAAAGCCACGGTTATTCATGCTTTTCAGTCTAATGGTATTTATATTCTTTTGGCTGATGTTACTTAACTGAAAACAATGCTATTATTATCTACCTTCACTAAGTAAAATGAGTCAATCTCTGTTCTTTTCTGCAAGTCAGGCTAATGCATGTACTGTTGCTGTCTCTGAGTTTGTTTTGGTTCTGAGTAAGATTTTGTAAATTCTCGACTTCTCATTTTCTACCCTTCTCTCTAAAGTCATTTAAACAGTGACATTTTTTTTTAAAGAGGGAGTCATATGCCATATGTAGACTTTTTAGATGTGTTCCTAACTGAAGTGGGGGAAACACAGCTTTAAAAACTGCTTATTTGCCTGCTTCATACAATATCTGATGTGAAGTTTGATGGAATTAACACCATAACCTTTTGCAGTGGGCAGAAGGGAATCAATATTTATCCAGTGCCAGTATTTTTTATCTGTTGGCTTTTCTGGAGTAATTTACACAACAGACTAATCAGTTGGTGGTATTTTCTTTATTTTTAAAGGAGAGAAAACTAAGGTCCAAAAAAGTTAAATAGCTTGATCAACATCATAGAGCTAGTAAATGGTAAAGACAAGATTTGAATCCTAGCGTGTTGGACTCTGAAGATCGGGCATAGTGTCTTCGTGACCATATGGTGATGAAGTGGCATTTTGTGTGTGGTGGGGAACATTTCAGGTACCTGGAAAAAGGAAAAATTATACAAGTCCAGAGTACCTTGCTCATATGTATGTCCAATAAATGCTTGATCCACTTGGTTAAACATGTATTTACATGGATTTATGTCATATTTGACTTGGCCATCTGATGGACAAAATAACGCCTGTGTCCTTCAGAGGATGAAGTCTTGAGTTGTAATGGAACTAAAAGTACTTAGTCCCAGGATTTTCCTGAGAGCAAGGGGGAATGAGTCCAGGGGGCAGTGAAAAGAAGACTAGATCCCAAGAGGTGGGTGGGACTCCAGGGATTATCAGACCCACGTGGGGCAACAGGTGGCCCAAGAGGAAGATCTGGTTCTAGGAGGTATTCTGTTTGGCTCACGGCATATAAAACATTTGTTTATTAGTGCCAGTATTTGACAAGTGGGAGGTTCATGTAAATTCCCAGATTGCCTAATTCTTACAAAAATGAAATGATTCCCAGGTGGCAGCCATCTGTCAGAGCTGGGCAGGGCTGCTCCTTTGGGAGGGCATTTGCTTTCCAGCTGACCACACGCCTACTCGGCAGATGTGCAATTCACCCATGCTTCTGTAGATACACGACTTTGGAAAGACTCTTGTTCATAGGCAGTGAAAATTCACCTTAGAAAATTAGTGCCCCCTTCAAAATCATACAGGCAGTTGATATCATGAGGAGGTTTAGGAAAGCAGGTCCCATGCTCTCCAGTCCTTTCTTCTTCAGTTTTGGTGGAGAATCAGCTTTTGGGACTTTGAGGACAGGGTACTTATCATCTGAACACAGCAGTGTGAACCAGGTTCTGTTTTATCCAGTGCTTCCCTGGACAACTTTCAGAGCCTTGTTTTCTAGTGGTTAAAAAGAAAAGAAAAAAGGGGGTTTGGTGTGGTGACTCATGCCTGTAATCCCCGAACTTTGGGAGACTGAGGTTGGAAGATCACTTGAGTCCAGGAGTTAAAGCCCAGTCTGGACAACATAGTGAGGCCCCATCTCTACCAAAAATTGAAAACAAAACAGAACAAAAAAAAAATGGCCAGGCATGTTGGTCCTCACCTGTAGACCCAGCTACTTGAGAGGCTGAGGCAGGAGGATGGCTTGAGCCCAAGAATTTGCAGCTGCAGTGAGTCATGATTGGGTCACTGCATGCCAGCCTGGATGATAGCATGAAACCCCATCTTAAAAATCAGAAAAGAAAAATCAAAAAGTGGATAGCATTCTGCATTTCTCTCCCATTATAAGAAGTAAATAAGATGTATGTGAAAGCAATTTGAACCTGTAAAGCTCTGAACAAAGTTGATGTGAATATTTAGACAAGTTCTGCAGAGTGTGCTGCTCAGGGTTAAGTGGCCACGCCCTGGTTCAGATTTTGGTCTCTAGAATGACTCTTGTAGACCATTAGGGACTGGTTCCATGGAGCTGTTTTTCCATAAAGCATTACCTCCTCAGATGATATCTCTAAATCTGATAAGTCCCAACAGAAACATTATTCTTACATTTATTTGAAAATATTTAGGACACCATGTGTGCCAGTCCCTGGGCTGCATCCTGGAGATGTGACGGGAAGCAAAAGTCCCCCTCCAGGAGACAGGCAGCAGTACTGTGGTGTGTGAGGCACTGTGAGAGCTTGGGTCAGGGGTTCAAGGGGACACACAGTAGAAGTCACTCTATTATTATTAATAGACTCCATTGTTGCTGATGACTTGTTTTTAAATGACAGAGGAATCCTGGGCCAGATGTTCTAGAGAAAAGAAAAAAGTTTGTATCAAATGTAATAACTGTGAGTTTGCATGAAGGATATGGCTTCCCACCCAGGCCTACCTACCCTGTGACCATCTTTCATGGTACTTTTCTGACCACGTAGCTGGAAATCCTTCTTACTGCCTGTCTGTTCCAAGGCTGAGATTCTGCCAGCTGGATCATACTTCTCATTCTATTTCTGTCGGGCACTGGGGTGCGGCCAGGACATAGACCGCCTTTCAAATCTGTGGAAAAGGATGATGTCAGGCCTCTGCCGAGGGCCCTATGAGTTCTCTCAGAAGCCCTAGGCCTGTGAAAAAGCATAGAGCTTGAAAATTAAAACTCCATGGCTGGGCATAGTGGCTCATGCCTATGTTCCCGGCAGTTTGGGAGGCCGAGCTGGGAGGATCACTTGAGCCCAGGAGTTTAGGATTAGTGTGTGCAACAGAGTGAGACCCTGTCTCTAAAAAAAAATAACAATAATGAGAGAAAGAAAAAAAGAGAAAGAGAGAAAGAAAGAAAGAAAGAAAGAAAGAAAGAAAGAAAGAAAGAAAGAAGGAAAGAAGGAAGGAAGGAAGGAAGGAAGGAAGGAAAGGAGGGAGAGAGGGAGGGAGGGAGGGGAAAAAGAAATTAAAATGCCAGGTGGCTCTGCACATTTCCAAGTATCCAAGTATAGTAAAAGTGATGCTGCTTTAAACATGAGACTATTCCTTCCTTTCCTGGGAATATGGAGGACAGCCTGACAACTCACCTTCAACAAAATGCCTGAAATCCTGAATACCATATAAAACACATATTTTTAAAAGCAAAATGTTACTTGTATAAATTGATGGGGTACAGTGTAATTTTATTACATGGATACACTGCGTAGGGGTAAAGGAAGAGCGTCTAGTGAAGTCATCACCAGAATAATGTACATTGCATCCGAGTAATGTACACTGCATCTGAATAACGTACACTGCATCCGTTACATAATCTCTCGTTATCAACTCCCTCCCATCCCTGACACCCTTCTGAGTCTCCATTGTCTGTCATTTCACATTCTACTTCCATTTTTAAAAGCACAGCTGACATGGCAAGAAAATAAGAGAAATTAATTTCTAGAGGTGGAGTTGGAATCCATAGAGCAAAGTCTGCCTTGAAGTGGTGGCAATCTGGGAGCATCTCTTGATCTCGGGGCCTGGGCCCTTGGCCCTCATGGCCAATCATTGCTGGGTTGTGGCATGTAATGAGTGCAGGTACCCAAGTGGAGAGAATCAGATCAGGATCTATCTTATAAAGCCGGGAGACCCAAGAGCCTGTACTGCGGTGGGACAATGTAAGCAAACATCTCTCAGTGAACCTTGGCTTTGTCCAGAAGAGAAAGAAATGTTTGTGTTTTCCCTGAGTCACTTGCCATCTGTAGCAGGCTTACCCTCTTATGAATGTGGAGCCCCATTTATGCTTCCCTGTGTGGTGTGCAAAGTCCAAATGGAATATGTGTTTTTAAATGGATGGACAGGTATCTGACCTAAACACACGCACATGGGGTGAATGCACCCTTCACCCAGGCTACAAAAAATCCCACAAATAGTGTTCCAAGGAATGTGATCTCAAAGTAAAAACTAGTCACAAGGAGAAAGGGCATTGTAAGCAAGAATCAGCTGAGGCAAAAGCAGTTGGATCAGGCCCAGATATTGGGATGAAAAATGAGTATATTTGATATATACTCATTTTGATATCTATTTTGAGATATTTCATAGCAAACCAGCACACAGATCTGAAGAAGTTAACTAGTATGAAACATATATAGATGGAACACAGGAAAGAGATGTTTCGATACACGGAGGATAAAGTGAAAAGATCTACCACACATCTGCTTAGAATTCTGATAGAGATTGTAGAGAATGGGAGAAATTAAGATATGGAAGTTCCAAGACTTTCTAGTTGAAAGACATCTATTTTCTCATTCAGGAAACCCAATGAATCTAAAGAAAGATAAATAAAAATATATTCACACCCAGCCATATTATAGAGACTGCAGAACAACAAAGTCAAAATAAAGATGTTCAGAGCAACCAGACAGAGAAGACATTACCTCCAGAATAACAGTGAGTAGGCTGACAGCAGACATCTGGTCAACAGAAAACACAGCACAGTAGGAGAATATTTTTAAATAAGAGAGAAACAAGTGTTAATCTGATTGATGTATCCAACAAAATTGTCCTTCAGGAATAAGCCTAAAGAAAGATACTTTAGGGCTGGGCGCGGTGGCTCACGCCTGTAATCCCAGCACTTTGGGAGGCCGAGGTGGGCGGATCACGAGGTCAGGAGATGGAGACCATCCTGGCTTACACAGTGAAACCCCATCTCTACTAAAAATACAAAAAAAATGAGCCGGGCGTAGTGGCGTGCGCCTGTAGTCCCAGCTACTCCGGAGGCTGAGGCAGGAGAATGGCCTGAACCCGGGATGCGGAGCTTGCAGTGAGCCGAGATCGCGCCACTGCACTCCAGCCTGGGGGCAGAGTGAGACTCCAGTCAAAAAAAAAAAAAAAAAAAAAAAAAGAAAGATACTTTATACAATGGAGAGCTGATCACCAAAAAGTATTTCCTAAAATAATTTTTAAAAAGGAGTCTAAAGGATGAAATTTAGGAAGAAGGAAGATGATCCCAGAAGTAAAGTCACAGAATCAAGAAGGAGTGGATGAAACTTAACTGTTTACTAAGGTGTAGACCGGTGGAGCTCAGCTGTGGGCAACATTGCCTGCCTTCCCTCAGGAGACCTTTGCAAGGTATTTGTTACCTGGGTATATCGTGTGATGCTGAGGTTTGGGATAAGAATGATCACAGCACTCAGATACTGAACATAGTATGCAACAGTTAGTTTTTCAACCCTTGCCCACCTCCCTCGCCCCTCTTATAGTCCCCAGTGTCTGTTGTTCCCATCTTTGAGTACCTAAGTGCCCAATATTTAGCTTCCACTTATAAATGAAAACATGTGGTATTTGCTTTTCTGTTCCTGCATTAATTCACCTAGGGTAGTGGCCCCCAACTGCATCCATGTTGCTGCAAAGGACGTGATTCCATTCTTTTTTAAAACTATGTAGTATTCCATGGTATATATGTACCACATTTTATTTATCCAGTCCACTGTTGATGGGCACCTAGGTTGATTCCATGTCTTTACTATTGTGAGTAGTGTTGCAATGAACAAATGAGTGCATGTGTCATTTTGGTAGAAGGATTTATTTTCCTTTGGGTATATACCCAGGAATGGGATTGCTGGGTAGTAGGTTGCTCTGATTTAAGTTCTTTGAGAAATCTCCAACTACTTTCTGCAGTGGCTGAACTAATTTACATTCCCTCCAACAGTGTATTAGTGCTCCCTTTTCCCTGCAGCCTCACAAGCATCCGTTATTTTGTGACCTTTTAATAATGGCCATTCCAACTGGTGTGAGATAGTATCTCATTGTGATTATGATTTGCGTTTGTCTGATGATCAGTGATGTTGAGCATGTTATCATATGCTTGTTGGCTGCTTGTTTGTCTAATTTTGAGAAGTGTCTGTTCATGTCTCTTGCCCACTTTTTAATGGAGCTATTAGTTATTTGCTTGCTGATTTGTTTAAATTCCTTATAGATGGTGGACCTTTGTTGGATGCATAGTTTGCAAATATTTTCTCCCATTCTGTAGACTGTCTGTTTACTCTGTGGATAGATTCTTTTACTGTGCAGAAGCTCTTTAGTTTAAATATTCTTAGAAAACAGGTGCTGGGAGCCAGCTCGGCCTTAGGCCAAATCATCAAGTAGGTGAACATTTCAAAGAACCCCCAGCTGGTCAGAATTGCCCACCACCAAGTTCTACTCAGCCATGAGCAATTTTTCCTGCCCTTCCTGTAATAAAGGTCAGAATGCCTGGAAATCAGATTCCTTTCCTACTGCTCTCTATACCCTTGGGGCAATAGGCCAATCAGAAATAAATAGTACCTTCAACCGTACCAGATTGGCCCTTCTGTATGTGTCTTTGCTTTCCTCATACCTAGCTTTAAAAACAATTTTTATTTATATTTTACTTTCAAATTCTGTGTGCTTTTAAAAAAGAGAGCTCAACATTTTTGTTTGAGAAAGTTTGAAACAAATGAAATATAATAGAATTAATTTCAAGTGAGTCACTATTCTTATTAATTCCTCTTGATATGCCAGGAGCTAAACCTCCCTGCCTGGTAACACTGTGACACTGTTGACAGCTACACTCTAGGGACATGGAGGGGACACAAGCCCCACCCGTGAGGAGCCTGGGATGTGCAGGGAGCCAGCAGGTGGCCAGATGCTCACCTTCCTTTCTCATGTGGGGCAGAAGTGCCCGGAGTGCCTTTACCTCCACTCACTGTGCTTTTGCTGTGTCACACACACAAATGTCAGGAGTGGGCATGTTGAAAAAGAATATGGCTTTTGACAAGGCTGCTGCTGTGGCCTGGGCAGGAGAATCAGGAGAGAGGCAGGCAGCTGAGGGGTACACTGTGCTCTAATGTCAGCCTCCCAGCTCAGGGTAACCTCCCACTGGTAACAGAGTTCATGTCTGGGCTCCCAGTGCCCTCCAGGAAGCCAAGAAAATCAGCTCATCTTGCTTCTAGGTAACAGCAAGGGATGACAGATATAATTTAATGGTCAGATCTCAGGGACCATTGCACCGTATGACTGAGTGCAAAGAGTCCCTTTCTGCGTGAGTGAGCGCTGCTGTGCCTTCTCCGCCAGAGCTTAAAACTCCATGGAAAGGGACTTCATTAAACGGAGAATCCGCAGTGGGTGTCCTGTTCTAATTTCAGCCCACCTTTGAATAGGCTTAGCTTCAAGAAGAGATTCAGAGCCAGTAATGGGAGCCCACAGTGCCTGTCCACTCCTGGCCCGGGCTGTGGCCCTGCACTTTCTGGGTAATTGGCAGCTGATATGCTGAAGGAACTTTAACAAGACAAGCAAACCATGACTTCAGACAGCGTCCAGACGGGCATCCATTTGGGTCACTTTACAATTGCGGGTGCGAGTGCTACTGCTGAAGCCAGGCCAGCTTTGGGCAAAGGCAGACTGACGGGTGCCTTTGGTCATCTTCACTTCCTGCTTATAGTGGGCATTGTCATTGCCGTCTCAAATAAAAGAATGTCAAATGGGAGCAGTGTGGTTCTGTTTTCTCCTGGCCTCTGTGTGTGTGTGTGTGAGAGAGAGTGGATGAGTGTGGGTGTGTATGAGGCTGTGAGTGTGGGGGTGTGAGGTGTGTGTGTGAGAGGGTGTATGGGTGTGGGGTGTGTGTGGATGTGTGCGTGTGTGTCGGTGTGGGGGGTGTGAGTGTGTGAGAGAGGGTGTGTATGTGTGACTGGGTATGTGAGAGTGTGTGACCGTGTGGGTGTGTGTGTGTGAGAGTGGATACGTGGATATGAGTGTGAGCATGTGTGTGGGGGTTTGCGAGGGGTGGGTGTGTGAGAGGGTGTATGTGGAGTGTGTATGTGTGGGTGTGAGTGTGTGTGGGTTGCATGAGTATGGGCATAGGTGGGTGAGACTATGAGTGTGTGAGCGTGTGTGTGAGAGATGTGGGTGCATGTATGAGGGTGTGTCTGCGTTAGCATGTGTGGCTGCGTGAGTGGGTGTATGTGTGAGTGCGTGTGTGAGCGGGTGTATGAGAGAGTGTAGGTGTGGGTGTGAATGAGTGTATGAGAGTGCATGTGTGTGTGTGAGAATGAGTGGGTGTCTGTGAGTGTGGGTGTACGTGTGTTAGTGTGTGTGTGGGTGCATATGTGTGAGTGTGAGTGTACGTGTGAGTGTGTGAATGAGAGTGTAGGCGTGGGAGTGGGTGTGTGTGTGTGAATGTGGCTGGATGCGTGTATGTGAGAGTGAGGGTGTGAGCGAGTGTGGGTGTGTGTCCATGAGTATGGGTGTAGGTGTGTGTGACAGTGTGTGGGTACATGTAAATGTATATGTGACTGTGTGTGTGAGTGTGGGTGTGAGGGTGTGGGTGTGTGTGTGAGAGTGTGTGGGTGCGTGTGAGTGTATATGTGACTGTGTGTGAGTGTGTGTATGAAGTAGGCATATGAACTACTATAGTTCCATTGCATTAACATTTCCCCCCGTTGGCCACAGTCCCCACCACTCCCTATTACACACCTAGTTCACTGCCTCATTTTCTTACTTGAGTGGTCCCTGAAGTAATTTGAATTTGTCATCCCTGAGAGAACTAATCCCCATGTCACACTCGTCTTTTAAAAGTCTATTCTTAGGAAAACATTATTTTAGTCATTTATATATTAAGTGAAAATTAAGCTCTCTGTTTTTTTTTTTCTCCCAAGGATTACTTAGCTTTAATTCTTTAATTCTAAAACAAAAGGGTTTTGATCTTCCAATGTTTTTAAAGAAGAGAATCTCTTTCAAAATTTGTCAGAGAACCTTCTTCTCTCCCCAAGCAGGTGGTCAGATGCAGCTGACATTACTTTCCTTCTCTTACAGGCTTAATTTAGGAATCTATAAATGAGCAAATTATCTACGAAATAACTCTACAAAGATTTCAGCGTCACCCTTGCTTCCCAGGTGGGAAGTGAGAGGCCGCTCCCTGCACTGGCCCTGGTGCTCCGGGTGGCCCTACGGCCACGGGGTGCAGGTGGCCAGCAGGTTTGGCTGCATCCTTTCTGACTGTGTATCTGGTAGGCCAGCTGGCATATTCCAAACTGCCCATCAGGTCTGAACCATCAGCAAAGAAGGAGGTCTTCCTCATTCTCCTCCTAGCTCTTCTGCTGTTTGCAGCCAAATAAATATGTACTATAAACACTGCCACTGCCCCTCATAATTGACCTAGCAAGTTCCTGTTGATCTGTATTAATATGAAGGAATTATTTGGGAGAGGATTTAAAAGATGTTAGTAGACAAGGGTCTTGCCTGAAGCTTAAGCCATAAAGAAGGAAAAGTAGTCTGTGGTGCCCCAGAAGAAAGCTGTATTGTCTCAGATTGTCAGGCTGCTGTATTCTTAATCTATTGTGTGGTACGTGGAGTTGTCTTCTTACTGACACTCCGAAACTGACAGCCTCTGGGGGACAGTTCTTAATTAAATCCCTTTGTGTGCAAATCTGTTCTCTGACAGAGAGTGGAAAGACAGAGAACAGAAAAAAATTCTTTTCTGAATGGCACAGGCAGCAGCATCTCTCTGTCTTTAGTTTCTGTTGCTATAATCCTTGTGTTGGAGGCTGGAGGGTAGCTTGTGAATCAATATCACTTCACATTAGAATTAACTCTCTTTTTGAGGGAGAAAGTAGAGAGGGGCAGGGAAGCTATGTGGGGAGACTTTCTAACTTTCTATGCCTGCCTGGATGGATGAAGGGACATCACGCGGCAGGGCACCTGCCAGCCCTCAGGGGGTCGGGGACTCAGGCTGCAGGGCCAGTGTCCCCAGGTGGCAAGGGCCCTTCTGTTTGTCAAGTTTGGAAGGAGAATTTGGCCATGTCCTGTGCTAGTTTAATCAGACAGTTTCAGGGAAGAAACCTGAAGAAGGACAGGGGAGAGGTTTAGTTCCAGGTGATGGCTGAAAGGAAGACCTCATTTTCCAGGTTTCTTACAGGTCGTGAGGAGGGCTGACAGGTGCAGGCAGGGCCATTCCAGGATGCCTGTGGATTCTGAGTACTTAGTAATGAAGATTTTCTATCAATGGGCCTGTGGTAGGACCAGACTTGAGTTCAGGCAGCGACCTGCCTCTGAAAGTCACCAGACCTGTGGGTGTGTTTTCACTCCATAAAAAGCAAAGTTGAAAGGAATCACTTCAGCATTTTCAGCATTTTCCTCCAGCTCTGAAATCACACAGTCCCGGGTTATCAGAAGCCAGTAAGACTTCATTATATAAATGGAAGGGACTTTGTGACTTGCCTCTACATGCGCCAGAAGGGTGTGAGCTGGAAACAGGTTTTCATAAATTGGGCAGCTAGAAAAGGCACTTTCGCCATCTGGTGACAGAACTGTGACAATGATTTTGGGAGGCTGCTTGTGCTGGGCTACACGGAGAGACTGCTTTGTCATTCATGCCTTTCACTAACTTCTTAATCCGAGGTCATCCAAATAATCATGTAACAGGGTCAAAATGAATACAACAAAAGTGATATGTGGAGACAGGGAGGTCCTCTTACTTTAGAACATTGCTTTTCCTTTCATGGCTCCCAACATTTGCTGATGGCTGAAAACAGTTGTTCTCATGAAACTAAAGTTTCTGTCTCTTTTGGGATATCCCAGCCTTTTGGGCAGTCAGGAATCTGATCACTTCTGGGAAGTTACTCAGCTTTTCAGGAGTTGTCTTCCAAACCTAGGGCCATTTTTCTCAGTGCCCCCTCCACCAGCTGCAGGCTGATTCAAGCCAGGGTGGTGGCATCTGACCTTTTGGCTTCGCCCTCATTCCATTCTCCTCCCTCGGGTCCTTCTTTCCAGATGAGAAGATGCTTCGCCTTCCTTTGTTATATGTTCTTTCATTCTTCCCACTCTATAATTGAACCTCTGGACTTTGGCTCTTGGTCTGTAAAACTCAAGCTCAAGAAGTACTGATAACGACCACTGCCTTCCTGGAAAGCCTAGCCCTCATCATTCTTAAAAGCACAGCAATTATGTAGTTACTTGTTCTGCTTACTTGTGTCTGCTCTCTAGAAAACCAAGGCTTAGCCTCTTTGTGTAGATGCAATGGTGGAAGGGCCAAATGGAAACACCGGTGAGAAAGAAATATACAGGTGTCACTTCAAAACACTGTCCTTCTCTCCGCCATGACTACTAGCACATTTGGCCCTCCACATCCACAGATGCCACATATGCAGAGCCACCTGGAAGGGACCTGAGCATCCTTGAATTTTAGTATCTGAGTAATTTCCCAGAATCAGTCCCCAGTGGATACCAGCGGACGACTGAAATTCATCCTTGTGGAGTGTCCATCACGAGCCACTCACCACTCTAAGCACTTTGCCAACAGTAATTTAACCATCCTCATTTTACAGATAAAAAGACTGAGGCACAAGTTTCGGATAACTTGCTCCAGGTCCCACAGTTAATCAGGGGCAGAATTGGGCTTGATTGTCCTCTCCTGCTGTGCACGTTTACACTGCACTAGACACCTTTGATTTTGCACTCCTGTGGCCAGGCAGTGACTGTGAAGATTGGTACCCCAGTAGGTTCAGCAGGTAACTTCCTCCTTCCCCTTTTTAACATGAGGACATGGAAACTCAGGAAGGAAAAGGGACTGGCTGGAGATGGCGCAGTCCAGTTCTAGAGCTGCTTCTCTTCCTGAGCATCGCTGTACTGTTGCCATGTATGCTGTCATTCCTCCTGTTTCCTTGGCCACTCTTCCTACCCTTGCTCTGGAAGCCTCCTGTCCTGGCGGCCAGAGGTCTCCCCATCTGCACTGTGTCCAGCTTTGTATTTTTCCTCGGGCTTGGCTGGAGGAGGCCAGATGTTGGAGCCACTGCACAGCCTCCTCCCTGGGGAAGTCTCATGGGGTTTCAGTGGGAGAAGGAACATGGGATTCCTCCTGTGTGTCTCATCTTGGTACTATGATGTTGGGTGGTTGGTCAGGGGCTCGCCTGAGGCTACAGGGCAGGCTGAGGAGTGAGGTCCAGGACCGAGTTTCCCACGTCTCATGGCCTGGCCTACCTGGGTCACTAGATCTGGGAGAACCCTTGTGCTTATTCCTTTACAATTAAGATTCCTGGCAGCTGCTCCCAGAGGCCCTGACAGAACTTTAAATTGTGCTAATGATTCCCCTCTCTGTCTTTGCTTTCTTATGGAAGAGCTGCAGCCCGGTAAAGCGCTACTAAAATCCTCCATCAGATGGCTGCTGGTTAGAGGTGATCGGTGGGATTTGGAATATTTCCTGGCATTTTTTAGGTACTTCATAAATGACCTTTGATGTGGAACAAATTCATATCTGAGATTTTTAAAAATTTATGTTTAGAATGTATCAAATGTGCCTAAATAATATGCAGACTCTGTCGAGGCATCACTGGATGCCACTTTTTTGTCACATTTGTTTCTAACACTCCTTTTTTTAATGAAATTGAAGTGTACAGATAGAAACAAAACTGCCCTCTCATTCATCCCATCCTGCCCCCTTTCCTTTCTCTTCAGAAGTAGCTGGTGCAGTGAAGTTGCTACATACATTTCTGTACTGATTTTCTTATTTTATTCATGAGCCTGTATCTGTAAGCAACACCTGTTTGTACATGTGTTTTCAAAGACTGACATTGATAGAAGCAACATCATACCACATATATTCTTTTGCAACTTTTTTTTCCTGTTTATGTTTTTGAGATTTATCTGTATTGTCACAGGCATATTTGTTCATTAATTTATAACTGCTGTCTATTATTCCATCTGATTAACACCACAATGTGTTTATCCACTCTCTTAATGGTCGATTGTTTCTAACTTTTTTCTATTGCAAACTGTTAGGGCTTTAGGTCTTTGATAGATAGCACATAAATGGCATGCATTTTTTCCCTTTGACATTAACAACCAACTTAGAAGGGACACAGAGACCAGGATCAGCATCCTGGACTGGGGAGTGCAGCTAGATGGACCGGGGTAGACCAGGGGTATTTCTGAACCTCAGCAGTCTGAGCAACTCAGAGTCCACCTGTAGGGGTACCTGCAAGGTTTCTGAAAGGAGGGCACAAATGCGCTCATCCTGTGAACTAGCCAACACCAGAGAGCTAATCAGAGGGGCTGAGCAGAGTGGCTGTAAAGTTTCTTTGAATGCCTCCTCCCAGAGAGACATAACTGAAGACTGGAAGAGAAGCAAGAATTTCTCTCACTCCCGACCCTCTCATTCTAACCTCTTATATATCTCAAACCAAAGCCCTTTTGCCCATTTGCATGTTAGCAAATGTAAGAACTTTGGTTCCCCCTTCTCTTGGCCCAGACCTGATGTTATCAGACTTTCTTTTCATGCAACTCGAATGTGCATGAAATACTATCATTTGGTTTGCATTTTTTCTGATTTTTAATGAGATGGAATGTTCTTTTATACATTAATTGACCATTCAGATTTTCTTCTTTTGCCACTTAATAGAGCATTCACAATTGAGGACACTGAGACACAGCAATGTTAAGTGCTTGCCCAAGCTTACACCAATAAATTCATTGGAATTTGCATCCATGCCTGTTAGCTACACTGTCTTTGGTCCTTGTAATAAACAGTGTGTGAGCTCAGCAGGCAGGTATGTATGGGTGCTGGACCCAGAAGCTTGAGAAGGAAATATTGCATGTAGTTTGAAGAGGTTATTGTTGGTTATTGTAGATCCAAGTTGGTCTTGTCTTATGGTACAAGGACCCAGAGCACAGGATATTCATCACCTCATTCCATATTCCCCAGGGTATACAGGCTATATTCCTAATGCCTTCCTTCTCCACCTGCCCAATCTGATCCACTGTTGCACTTCTTCATTGTAGTTCAGTTCGGCCAGTCTAGAATGTGCAGCATCCTTTGGACACATCTCCATCCTCGTCGTCTTGTCTACGTGGTCCTCTTCTCTTTTCTACCCGTCCCAATCCTTCCTACCTGACTTACCATATTCCAAGTTCTCTGTCTGATAATTCCAACCAGAAGTGACAGCACTGCCTTTAAAACTCTCAGTATGCACATAGCTCAGTTAGTACCCAACATTTTCAGCCATTTTGTTAGTTTCTCTTCCATATATTTATACCTCATCTCCCTAACCAGACTGAGCATTTGAGGTGAGTGACTTATGTATTTCTTTATATCTCTCCTTGAGAACAAAAGGAGAGATAATGTAGTGAGCCTATGCAATTGATCAAGAGTAGGATAGCCGGGTCATTGATGTGATTTGTGGGGCCTCTTCTTAGTATTGTTGCCCCAGGTCCCATGTGTATGTAATCTCTAATCAGCAAGATGGATGTGTATCTTTCATATTTGAATTTGAAAATTTGTGTCAATTGTGTAAGTATGAATTATCAGTTATTCATTACACATTTTTAGCTGTTTAAAGAAGACATCAACAGAGGGAGTAGAACAGAGAGTTAGACGTCTGGAATAGGTGGAATGTGGTGTGCAGCTCTATGTGCCCTAGGTTCAGAACTGGAATCAGGACCTTGAGGTTCACTTTCTGATCTCAGATTTTGCATTTACTCACTTTCCACACAGCCCTCACACACTATCAGCACTTTCTTTAAAGTCACTGCTTTAGTATCTATGCCTTCTATTCCCTTTGTGGATTACATGTGTAATTCAAATCATGATGCGTTTCAATAGAAAGGTTTAACTTTCTTCCCCATTCTTAAGGGTTGGGTGCCTAATCCTTCAGCAGCTCTTTGTGAAGTGTTAAGCAATTGTCCCTGTAGCAAAGTTGTAGACACTGTTTTTGTTTTCATAATATTTTGTGTAAGTTCGTGTTAGATCTTGTGTCTTTCCAACCATTTCTTTCTTGACTCAGTCAGTATTTCTTGAGCTTGTTCAACATTTTGCACTGGCCCAGTTACTGTAGCCATCACAGATGTGACTGAGAGATGGCTCTGGCCCTTGAGTTGCACCTACTCTAGGTGGCCACACTTTCTGCACACAAGGGGGTTAGGAACCTCAGTGATAGATCATCTGTGTCCGAAAGGCCTGGCAGGCTCCAGGGCGTCCAGAGACTTAAAGAATTTCAAGGAAGGGAAGGATTGGGAGAGGCAGATAGGAAGGAAGGGGGCAGACAATATTTTAGTGTTTCATTGGTTTCATGTTAGTATTATTTTGTATCATTGCAGAATCCAATAATCTGAGAGTTAGAAAATATAAATGCAATATCTCTACTAATGGAAGAAATAGCAAAATGGGGAGAAGAATTTACTTTATGCTGAATAGTAGTTGAGAAAGTTCTATGCTGAAGTTTATTAGCTTAATACTTCTTTTTCTTCCCTATATTTAAATTAACTCCATCTATGAAACCATTACAATTACTTGGAAAATTGTTCTGGGGTTTTCATGCCTCCCATTTGTCTGCTCATGAGTGGGCAGGTGCATTCAGCCTGAAATTACTCTCTAGCTACCGAAAGCCAGTGCACTTTGCAGCAGTGGGATTTCCTGGCACCTATTCCAGCAGCTCACGATCAGAAGCTCCAGATTAGACATGTCATGGTGGTCCTTATTCAGGTGACATTGTGAACATAGGCATCTCTGACTTCTCACAGAAAGATGTGTTTAAGCTGGATTTGAGAAAAATATGTTGGCATTCCCAGGTAGGTAGGCATCGCGGTAGATGGTGAAGGTTGCTGCTGTTGCAGACAGGATGGAGTAGGAGGCAGTGTCTGAAAAATACTTCCTACCTTCCATAGTGGAAAGACATTTGAGACATTAAAATCAAGCTGCTTTCTGTAACATTTCGAAGTTTGGTCCTTCTCGTGGTTATAATGATTATAATCACAGTTATGAAGTTAAACAAGGCAAAGCTTCTTACAGATAGATGTCTAATTGGACTTCAGTTTACTAACGTAAAATATATGCAATGCAACATGAAGCTCATTAAATGCTACTCATATAGGCGTGCTAATCCCAACTCTGTACCACTTACCATTATATACAGCTTTAGTTTATGTATGTCACTTGATTTAAGCAGCATCCAGTTTTATAGGCCTCATTTTTCATTTAAGAATTGTTTCATGTGTAAACTCTATTACCTACTCCTACTTAATTATTTAGAAATAGATTCAATATTTATTTTGCAGTCCTTGCTGCCTGTGTACATATGATGTAGACATGTCTATAATTATTGAGCATTATAAAGGTCTAACTAATTATGAATAATTTTACTTTGCCATCAAGTTAATATCTTTACAAAGCCTCTGCTATGCATGTAGTTATGACTAGCCTCTGCTAGTCATAGTTGAAAAAATATTCCCAAACATATCATTCTTCATTGTTTTGCTTCAGGTTTGAGGGTGTATCTCTCAGATCCTGTTTAACTGCTATCTTACAGACAGTGGCACTGTGGTAACTGTGAAAGCAGTGTGGATGAGTGAGAATGATTAGTGCATCAGCTTAGAGACCCTGTTTGTGGGGGTCAGGTACAATGTGCACACCTTTGCTAATTTTCCTTACCACCCCTTGCTACTATCTGTTTTCTCACCTTCCTGAAAAATGGTATAAGTAGCATTCATCTCTCTGGCCTGAGGACTGGAATGAATAAGTGAACACATAGAGAATGTCTTCATTCTCACTCCCAATTCCAAGAAGCCATGTTCTTTGGATCCCACAAGTTTTTTTCACTACTCCTGGCACACAGTAGGGGCCTTGAGAATGAATTCTTTTCTCAGATGCCCAGCTGTTTCTCCAGGCTATGCATCTAAATTCTATCCATGCAAAACTTGGAATTATAACTGGAAGATTGTGAAGAATAATATTTCTGCCGTAAGGTATTCTATATAAAATGTAAGTGGTGATTTGCTAATAAGAAGTACTAGTGCTTTAAACTTAAGTTATCCCTAGTTAAGTTTCTTCTGGGGAAATGATAACTTTAGAAGAGGAGAAAGGTTTGTTTCATCTGATTGGAAAAAAATGTGCGTGGAAGTTCCAGCTGCTGGTTGCAGCGTAAGTGACGTACTGGGCATCTTACCCTTAGTTTCCATGTGGAACAAAGAGCACAGCCTGGCAAAAGGTCCGTGGTGTTTGAGTTGGCAGGTGGGCAACCATCAGCTTGGTGGGTGCTTAGAGTCAGAGCAGCAGCTTGGTGTCTGACCAGGTCAAGGGACAGGCAAATCTTTGACCTCACTCCTAGACATTTGGGTCAGCTTCCTGGGCCTGCTGACCACGCCAGTGGGGATCCAGCCGTGGGTTGGTAAAATGAGCCTAAAAGAGGGCCACTGTAACCCAGAATGCCAGATTGGCCCTGATGACTGGGGATTAAAGCCTCATGTCAAAGCTGGAACCCATGGCTGGAGCCATGGCTGCAGCTTCCATCTGCTCCTTGGCAGCGTCTCTGTGTCTCAGGAGGTGGGAGGCACTGGCACATTGTCCCGGAGGACTCTGAGCAGGAAGCTGCTTTTATGAGTGTCCAGTGGCCATCCTGGGGTACCAAACAGAGCCCTGTGTTGGAATGAGGGGTCCTTAGGCAGTGTAGGGACTGGAGCCATGGGAAGAGCTGGCCTGAATCCAGCTGGGTCTCTGTCAGATGTCCCTGGAGGACTTGAGGTGTGGAGTTCAGTGGTGGTGTTTCCTCCCTGATGTGGTGAGGCTGCATCTTCCTCAGCTGGCTGCTGAGTTCACGTGGGCACTGGGTTTTGTGTTTGTTTTGTTTTGCTATTTTAACAACATTCTCTTCCCTACATGAGGGCTATGCAAGGCCTAGGTTTGATCTCAAGCGATATCTCATGGAGGGAATGTGCCCAGTTTCATCCATGTTGGTATCAAAGATGGCTCCGCAGAGGAGACCACGTTTGAGCTGAATCCATGATGGGTAGGAGCTTATCATATGTGAGCCAGAGAGACAGGACAGCACTGATGGGGCATAGGCCACTGCTTCACCAAGTGAGGAGCTTGGTGGGGTGGGCTCAGGGGGTTGGCATGGCTGAAAAGAGCAGGGCATTATTTTCATCTGTTGAGTCTGGGCACACCCGCAGTGTTGAGTGAAGTCTAATCAGTGATCAGGGCCCAACACTGGCAAGTGGCCCAGTGGCCCAGCAGGTGGTCGGAGACTGTGAGGCAAGAAGGTTTTACTGGAAGGTGGGTTCATAGGTTGGGATTGTGGTTGCCTCAGGCCTAGGACGCCTGCCTGCAGGAGATAGGAACATAAACCAGGTGAAGGCAGGGTTTTTTTATGTGACCTGGATCCTGGGTAGGGGTTCTGGAACCTGCTTATCAGATGAGAAACTCTGACTTCTAAGTATCCAGGACCTGTGACTAGCTTGAGGGCTTTTGCCCAGGCAGGACTAGCAGGGCACCTGGCTGGCATTTGAGGGACTGACAGCTTTGCCACTTGCTGTCACCAGCCTCACTTCCTCTGGGAATTGAGGCAGGCCCAAACCGGGAGGGAAGTGCATAGGAGCCCAGCATGGGTGCTGGTGAAGGCAGATGTAGGCGCTAGGAGGTGAGGCCTGATTGGCGATCCTAATTCTAAGCATCAACTCTCATTTTTTAGAAGTAAACAAATCTCCAGACACAATCATGCATCACTAAATGACAGGGAAGCATTCTAAGAAATGCAACCTTAGGTGATTTTATCATTATGTGAACATCATAAAGTGGGCTTACACAAACCTAGATGGTATAGCCTATTTATTACACACCTAGGTTATATGGTATAGACTATTGCTCCCAAGCTGCAAACCTGCACAGCATGTTACTGTCCTGAAATCTGTAGGCAGTTATAACACATGGTATTTTTGTATCTAAACATAGAAAAGATATGTAAAAATGTGGCATTGTAATCTATGGGACCACGTCATATATGTAGTCCCTTTTTGACCCAGTTATGGGGCACATGACTGAAGTTGAATCAGGATTTCTAATTATTTAATGACAATATAACTGACAATCAAATGTTTTACAAAGCTACAAAACCTTTGAGAAAATAGCATGCCGGACTGTGTGCATGCCTTTGAGCAGTATTCTGTGGCATGGATTCAGTGAAATTTCAGCTCCAGTGGCAGTAAGAAGTGTTTTATTTCCAGGCCAGTGATCTCTGCCCCATTTGCCAAGGTGTGCGCCTTCATGCAGAAAGCTGCTGGACGAGGCTGATTCAGGGTCTGCTGCCTAAGGACCTGGAGCCTTTTTGACGTTGCAGTTGGACATTTATCTTTGGTCCTGCTGTATTCCAGGGCCCTCCCTGGTGATATGACATAGGGCATGATCTGGCCTTCTTTTAAATTCCCAAATGGAAATGATGCTTTTTACTCCCTCCCTGGTGTATGCCTAGGTGAGGAGTGGATGCCACGTTGTGCTGCTTCATGAGGACAGACCTCACTATCTGACCCTCTTGCTCCTTGCTGACTATCCTGATCTCTACAGGGGATGGTGCTCCCCTCCCCTGGGGCAGGGTGTTCTGGCTCTCCATCGCATAATCCATACCACCTGGGCTTGAGGGCTTATGCTCTGAGTCCTTCTGGCCAAAGGGTTCTGACATGCAATAAACCATGTCTCTTGCAACTGAAGGTCTTGGCTTTTAAAACTCAGAATCCTGTTCTCATTCTGCTTGCTATGTATATATCCCTCTTGAGACAAAAATGCTACAGACTGAATGGGGCAATTGGTAGGAGATAGAAGGAAATGAGACCTATAGCGATGACAGCAACAGCAAAGAACAACACTGGTTATGGTAGCAAAAAAAAAAAAAAAAAAAAAAAAAAAAAAAA